>NC_041223.1:23245895-23272165 GCF_002837175.3 Physeter macrocephalus | reverse complement strand
ATGCTCAACATCACTAATCATTAAAGAAATGCAAATCAAAACTACAATGAGGTATCACCTCACACCTGTCAGAATGGCCATCATCAAAAAATCTACAAACAATAAATGCTGGAGAAGGTGTGGAGAAAAGGGAACCCTCTTGCACTGTTGGTGGGAATGTAAATTGATACAGCCACTATGGAGAACAGTAGGGAGGTTCCTTAAAACACTAAAAATAGAACTACCATATGACCCAACAATCCCACTACTGGGCATATACCCTGAGAAAACCATAATTCAAAAAGAGTCATTTTTTATTCCCATCCTACCCCTAGTCTCTTCATGACATTTTTTTTTTCTTAGATTCTATATATATGTGTTACCATACGGTATTTGTTTTTCTCCTTCTGACTTACTTCACTCTGTATGACAGACTCCAGGTCCATCCACCTCACTACAAATAACTCAGTTGAGGGTATAGGGAGGGGGAGGGGTAAGCTGTGACGAAGTAAGAGAGTGGCATGGACATATATACACTAACAAACGTAGGGTGGATAGCTAGTGGGAAGCAGCCGCATGGCACAGGGAGATCAGCTCGGTGGAGACAACTTAAGTGTCCATCAACAGATGAATGGATAAAGAAGATGTGGCACATATATACAATGGAATATTACTCAGTCATAGAAAGAAACTAAATTGAGTTATTTGTAGTGTGGTGGATGGACATAGAGACTGTCATACAGAGTGAAGTAAGTCAGAAAGAGAAAAACAAATACTGTATGCTAACATATACACATGGAATCTAAAAAAAAAAAAAATGGTTTTGAGGAACCTAGGGGCAGGACAGGAATAAAGACACAGACGTAGAGAATGGACTTGAGGACAAGGTGAGGGGGAAGGGTAAGCTGGGACGAAGTGAGAGGGTGGGAAGGAGATGCAAGAGGGAGGAAATATGGGTATATATGTATACGTATACCTGATTGACTTTGTTATACAGCAGAAACTAACACAACAATGTAAAGCAATTACACTCCAGTAGAGATGTTAAAAAAAAATAGCTAAAATACCACTTGTGGTACTGACATAGAAGGAAAATTATTCTGAGTAGCTAGAAGTAATACCTCATAGGATAACCTCAAATGATACCTTATGGGAATGCTTTCTAAATTGGAAGGAAGTACAGCACAGAGAATTTAACTACTTTGCTAACAATTAGTTCATTGATACGTATAATTTTTATTTACTTTAAATCAGTCACTATAATATGAACATTAGAAGTCTTACCCTGGAAAATTGGTAGTAATATTATAAAGAGGGGGAAACATATTAGGTTTGATTAGAAATTCAGGTAGCAACTTAAAAATTGTATACCAGAAAGAGCTTTTGGAAAACAAGGAAAACAGTTAATACTTTTATAAATAATCTGACAGCTACATGTTTTGCTCATGCGAAATGATCTGCCTCTGCCTAACAAATAAAGTTTCCATTTTTAAGACATTATTTTCTTTTACATACATCCCTTATTGCATGCCTTTTACTTCTGAATAACTGACTTAAATATAGTTTACTTTGATCTAGAGCAAAAGAAAAGTTGTTAAAGCCATTTATGATTATTGGACTGTAAAGCATAATTACTTTAGAATCCAATTTGCATTCATCAACTATATCATTAGAATCACACTCTAGCGTTTTGGAAGTGTGGGTTTTCAAATAAAGGAAAATAAATTTTTAAATGCCTCTTTTCAAACATTAAGACCATATGAATGATAAAATCAAGTTTTGCTTAATGTTTCTTTATGCCTTTTACACACAATGCCATAGTAGGAAAAACCATCCAGTCAAATATCCTCCAAAATAAAGCATCTGTTTCAAAAAGCCCTTTGGCAATAGGTCATTTTGGCTATATATGAACACCTATGATAGGGAACTTATTTCCTCAGCAATTTAAATCGGTGTGCATTAGATCTTTTTGTAACACAGATTTCTTGTACTTTGAGATGAAATCTGCAGTTAGCTGCATCCAGAAAAATATCTTAGTTTTCCTAACCACAGCCCTGCCAATATTTAGACAGCTACATCTTTTCAACATCTCCTTTATTCTCCCAACTAAACAACTGTCATATTTATAACTACTCCTCATTTGACAAAATGTAATGATATTGTTTTGGAGATTCTGGGTTGTCAATCCTCCTTGCCCCGCTTTTTAAGGAGTCTTCTATTTTAAAATATTGCCTGTCTAGTGGGCTCAAAATAGAATCTTACCACATTTAATCAAATATCTATAAAAACAGAGAATATTCATAGGGACCTTTGTAAAATATAACAAAACAAAAATGAGAGTAGGGCTTAGAAGACCAAAATAAATGCCATAATTTTCATAAAAATCTAATGATACATTTTAAAAATTAGTAATACGTAGCATTCAGATTGTGTTTCAACAAAAGGGGATAAAAAAGGCAACAAGAAGGGATTAAAATAAGATGATTAAAGTTTTAAAAGTATCACAAAAACAGGATTAAGTAAATATTAGATTCATGAAGGGCACGAAGGACCTAAATCAGATATGTGAACCAATTTGATAAAATCACACATGGCAAGGATAGGGGAAAAAACACAATGTGAGAGAAAGTGAAGTACAGGGAAGACATAGATAGAGATGAATATGTAAACACAGAGACAATAACTGTTCTTGAAAAAAGACCATTGTATGTGGAACAGATGCTATGATCTATGATTTTAGAGTTAGATCACCTAGATCTAAAATCTAGACGATCTAGAGTTTAGATCTAACATTTTTTCTGCAGTGAAGAGAATCCATAATATGTAGATCGATAAGAAAAATTACCATTTGTGAATAAATTATAACATAATCTTACAAGACATGAGTAGAAAAGCTTATGATTATTCTTACAGCGAAAACAGAGCAAACAACAAACTAACTATAAAATCAGGGTAGCTTCAGCATAAATTCCAAATGATTTCAGACACAAGATGTAATTTGTTTAAGAAGTCAACAGAAAGATCTATTTAGAAAAACAGTACAGAAGAATCACACATTCCATATCTTACTTTAAAAATTACTTGGGTTATGATAAATTGCTGTAATAAATTACAAATAAAAGTATGTAAAAAATTCTAAAGTTGGACAAAACAATATTATAACAGGTTGCAAGCAAGACAGTAAAATAGAGATAAAAATTACTAATAATTTAAAATTTTGTTATTAATTTGAATTCACATCCTACAGAGATCTATAATATTTGAAATAATAATATCATTTATCAATATATTAGTTTTCCAGGACTAACAAAATGAAAACCGTAGACTTGGTGGCTTAAACAACAGATATTTATCTTCCCACAATTATGGAGACTAAGAATTCCAAGATCAAGGTGTCATCAGAGTTGGATTCTTCCAAGGCCTCTCTCCCTGGCTTGTAGGTGGCGACCTTTTTGCTGTGTCTTCACATGCTCTCCCTCTGGGAGATGGAGAAGATAACCATGCTAACACTGATCAGACAACACTAGAAATAGGTCTATTAATTTCAGATAAAGAGGATTTTCAGGGATAAAAAGTAACATTACATGATGAAAAGGGAGTCAGTTCTCCAAAAAGGACCTAACATAAACTGAGTATGCACCAAACAAGAGAGCAACAAAAAACATGAGGCAAAAATGAATAGAATTTCAAGACGAAATAGATAAATCCACTATTATAGTTCATAATTTCTGTAATTGATAGTTCAAGCAGACAAAAAATAAGAATAGAGTTGACTTGGACAGCACCATCAACCAATGTGATCTAATTGACATTTATAGAATAATTCATCCAACAACAGCAGAATATGTATTATTTTCAAGATCGCTTGTAGTACACACCAAGATATATCACATTCTGGGCCATAAAACCAACTAACAAACATAAAAGAAGAGAAGTCATACAAAATATATTCTCAGATCAAAATAGAATTAAGCTAGAAATCAGGAACAGAAAGATAGCTAGAAAATCGGAAATATTTAGAAATGAAGCTAAATATTTATAAAAAACATGTGAATAAACAAGTCTTATGAACATTTAAAAATATTTTAAACTAAATGAAAATGAAAATACAGTATATTAAAAAAGCACAGAATGCACTGAAGGCAGTGCAAAGAGAGAAATTTGTAGCATTGAATGTAGATATTAAAAAAGATCTAAAATCAATCTAACCTTCACCATTAGAAAACTAGAGTAAGAAGTGCAATTAATTTAATTTAATTTTAATTTAAAGCAAGTACAAGAAAACAAAAACTAGAACATAAATCTATAATTGAAAATAAAAAAATTAACAGAAAATCAACAAAACTAAAAGCTGATTTCTTTGGAAAGATTAATAAAATTGATAAATTTCTAGCCAGGTTAACCAAGAAAAATAGGGACTAAATTTTGACCCCCCCCAAATTCATATGTTAAAGCCCTAACACCCAGTGTGACTATTTTTGCAGACAAGGGCCTTATGTCTCTTACCTCCTTATTACCATGGAGATAATGAAAGTCAAATGATGTCATAAGAGTAGGGCCCTAATCTAGTGGGGTTTGTATCCTTACAGGAGGAAAAAACACCAGAGATCTCTCACCACATGTAAAGACAGAAGAAAGACAACATGAGGACACAGTGAGAGGACAGCCATCTGCAAGCCAGAAAGAGAGGTCTCATGGAAATCAACCTTGCTGTAACACTGATCTTGGAATTCTAGACTCCAGGACTTATATTGATTAAGCCACTGTGGTATTTTGTTATGGAATTTTAGTAGACTAATATGGGAAGGAAGACACAAATTATACATATATATATATAATGTATACAATAAATGAAACAGAGTTCATCACTACTAATTGCATTGATATTAAGAACTACTAAAGAAATAAATTGAATAACTTGATGTCCACAAAACTGATAAGATAGATGAAACAGGCAAATTCTTTGAAAGACACAAACTCCCAAAATTCATACAAGGAGAAATAGATACTCTGAATAGGCATATATTTCAAAGAAATTGAATAATTAATTAAATTAATAGCCTTCAAAAGAAAGCACCAACCACAAGAAAAGAAAGAAAGAGGGGGAGAGAGAGAGAGAAAGAAAGAAAGGAAAGAAGGAAGGAGGGAAGGAAGGAAGGAAGGAAGGAAGAGAGAAAAAGAAAGAGCAAGAAACAGAAAGAGAGAGAAAGAAAGAAAGGAAGGAAGGAAGGAAGGAAGAGAAAAGGAAGGAAGGAAAGAAGGGAGGGAGGGAGGGAAGAGGCAAGCATCCATCAGTCCATTGGGTTACAATAGTGAATACTAACTAACATTAAAGGAAAAAATTACCAGTTCTCCATAATCTATTCCAGAATATAAAGGGAGAGGAAATCCTTCATAACTTATTCTTTGAGGCCAGCATTATACTACAAATAAAACCAGATTTGAAAAATGCAAGAAATGAAACACAGACCAATATCTCTCAGGAACATAGATGCAAAAACCATGAACAAAGTATTCAGGGGGTATAGCTCAGTGGTAGAGCATTTGACTGCAAAGTATTCACAAATTGAACTCAACCATGTATAAAAATAATTATAAACCACTACCATGTGGGGTTTATTCCATGTATGTAGGCTGGTTCAACACTCAAAATTCAATTGATGTATCCATCAAGTTCACAAATTCAAGAAGGAAAATCATATTTATTCCAATTCACACAGAAAGTACATACGACAAAATCCAACACCCATTCATGATTTAAAAAACTCTAAGCAAATTAGAATACAGGAGCAGTTACTCAACTTGATAAAGAAGAGATACAAAAAACTTAGAGCTATCATCATACTTAATGGTGAGAAACTACATGTTTTCCACCTAAGATTTACAACACGACAAGAATGTCTTCTCTCACCACTCCTGTTTAACATCATACCAGAAGTCCAAACTAGTGAAAAAATAAAGAAAAGGAAATAAAAGTTAGACAGGTGAGGTAGAAGAACTAAAACTGTCTTTATGAACAGATTATATGATTATTGACCAAAGACTAGGGTGTAAAAAAGCCCTCTGGATCTTAAGCAAGTATAGAAAGATTTCAGAGTACAAGATTAATATACCAAAGTCAAATTTTTATATTAGCAATTAACAATTAGAATTTTAAATTAAAAACAAAATACCATTTATAATACCACCCAAGAATCACTTAGGTATAAGTCTAACAAAATATGTACAAGTTCAATAAGCAGAAAAATACAAAACTCTGATGGAGGAACTCAAAGCACACCTAGTGAATGGAGAGATATTCAGTGTTCATGTATTGGAAGACTCAATATTGTTAAGATATCAATTTTTACTACCTTGATCTAGAGAATGAACAAAATCTCAACAGAAATGTCAGGATTACATTTTGGAGATATTCACAAAATAATTTAAAGTTTTTAAGTAAGGGTAAAAGACTTAGAAGAGCCAAAACAATATAGAACAACAAAGTTGAAAAACTTAAAAAACTCAGTATTAAGAATTACTGCAAAGCTACAGTTATCAAGACAGAGTGGTACCAACAAATGAATAGTCACATACACCAATGAAACAAAATAGAATGCTCTGAAGAAGACTCATAAGTATAATCAATTGATCCCTGACAAAGAAGAAAAGGCAATAAAATGAAGAAAGGGTAGTTCTTTGAACAAACAGTGCTGGAAAAACAAAATGTCACGCAAAAAAAAAACCTAGATACAGATTTTACAGCATTTAAAAAAATGATCCCATAGACTAAAACATAAAACACAATACCATAAGATATCTGGAAGAAAATGTAGAAGAAAAGCTAGATGATCTTTGGTTTAGTGATGAGTTTTAAGATATAACATCAAAAGCAGTATGAATGGAAGTAAAAAGTTAAGTTAGACCTTATTAAAATTTTAGGAGTCTGCTCTGTGGAAGAAACTGCCAAGTGAATTAAAAGAAAAACCACAGACTGGGTAAAAATGTTTTCAAAACTCATGTCTGATAAAGAAGTTATACCCAAAATAAACAAAGACCTTTTAAAACTCAACAATAAGAGCAGTGGTTACCCAATTTAAAAATGGACAAATGATCTGGAGATACCTCATCAAAAGAGATGTACAGATGATAAAAAATCACATAGAAATGCCAATATTTATTTTTCATTAGAGAATTTTAAAATAAAACAATGAAGTACCACTACACACCTAATAGAATTGTTAACGTTCAAAAAACTGGCAATACCAACTGTTGTTGTAATAAGGAACAACAAAACTCTCAGTCACTGCTAATAAGAATGCAAAACGGTACAGCCATTTTAGAAGACAGTTTGACAGTTTCTTACTGTATCAGTCAGGGTTCTTCAGAGAGCAGAACCAATATGATATGTGTGTGTATGTACAAATTGTGAGATTTACTTCAAAGTATTGGTTCATACTATCGTGGGGGGTGGTGAGTCTAAAATCTGTAGGCAGGCCAGTAGGCTGAGAACTCAGGAAGGATTTTTCAGTCACAATCTTGAGGAAGAATTCCTTTTTCTCTAGGGAACCTTCGTTTTTGCTCTTAAGGCCTTCATCTGATTGGATGAGGCCCACCCACAGTATCAAGTTCCTTTCCTTTACTAAAAGTCAACTGATGGTAGAAGTTAATCACATCTACAAAATACCTTCACAACAACATCAAACAACAGTGTTTGACCAAACAACTGGGCACTGTAGCCTAGCCAAGTTGACAAATTTTAACCATCACACTTCCAAAGCTGAACAGTTTTACCATATGAGCCAGCAATCATGCTCCTAGAAATTTACCCACCTGATGTGAAAACTTATGTGTACACAAAAACCTGTGCAGGAATATTTATAGTCACTTTATATATAACTGTCAAAATTAGAAACAAAGATGTCTCTTGAAAGTTAAATGGATAAACAAACTGTGGTACATCCAAACAATGGAATATTATTCAGTGATTTTTAAAAAATGAGCTCTCAAGCCATTAACAAAAAAAGAATGAATTAATGAATCTTAAATGCATATCACTAAGTGAAAGAAGGCAGTCTGAAAAAGCTACATACTGTATGATTACAATTACAGTTGATCTTTGTTATTCAAAGATTCCTTATTTATTAATTTGCCTACTTGCTAAAATGTATTTGTAACTCCAAAATCAATACTTGCAGTGATTTGGTGATTATTTGAACACATGTGCATAGTCCCTTTCCATGCATATTCCCAGCTGGTGTTGGACAAGGCCACATTTTGCTTTCTTATTTTTGCTCTCAAAATGTATAAAAGTATCCTATCTGCAGTCTATTTAGTGTAGTGCCACTTTATTTTGCATGTAGAGCCACTTTATTTTGCATGTTTGTGCTTTTCATTCATGATTTCTCTATGTAAAATGGCCCCCAACTGTAACACTGAAGTGCTGTTTCATGTTCCTACGTTCAAGAAGGCTGTGATGTGTCTTACAGAGAAAATATGTCAGATAAAGTTCACTCAGACATGTTACAGCTGTTAGCTGTAAGTTCAATGTTAATGAAGCAATAATATATATTAAATAACATATCTTTATAAACTGAAACACACATAAAATAAGGTTGTATGTAGATTGGTTGACAAAAATGTTTTGACCAAAGGCTCATAAGAATGTAGCCTTGTATTTCCCCTAGAAGCAGTGGTTCGGTTTGGTATTCACTAATCGAGTGTTTGCAATTACTTTTTAGAACACCACTACCATGAATAACAAGAATTGACAGTATATGACATTCCATAAAAGGCAAAACTATAAAGAAAGCAACAAATCAACGTTAGCCTTGGTTTTAGGAAGAGGGGCAAGGGTTGAATAGATGAGCACAAGGGAATTTTTTGGGCAGAGTTTCTGTATGATACTGCAATGGTGGATACATGACTCTATGCATTGATCCAAAGCCATAGAACTTTACAGCACAAAAGCTTACTCTTAATAGATTCAAATTTAAAGGAAAATCATTTCAAAGTCAGGAAATTCCAGGAGGGGATGTAGAATTGGCAAGAGTATATTAACTGTATTACAAATGTATGAAAGTACCTTGATGAAAGGAGTGGGGGTGAAGGTGCTGACCTAAGTAACTTTGGAAATGAGAGAAGTCTGTAAGGTTAAAGGCAAAGGAACTGTACATAAGCACTGTACTCTAGCTGATAGTTTTCCCAAGGGTTACATGCTAATTTTTATACCATTATATATGTATATGGAAATCAACAAAAATAAAGAAGTAATGAATGGCTAATGATGGAGCCAGGAATCTCACTCTTGGAGTGGGAGGTAATATGTAAGCAAGGAGACAATACTAGAGAGATCCATGTGGTAATGAATTAGAGTTGGAGACATTAGTATGAACCCTTTAACTAAGTATAGACACAGATGGTTTACATACAGAAATATTTATGTGTATATGCATGAGCTAGTCCACACACATATGTCGATTCCTTTACCTGTAAGCCGAAAAGACATGGAAATAAGGATGCCCCAGTAACAAAGACCATATCTCATGTCCAGAGCTTGGTTTCTAATGCCACTCTTCAATAAAAGGAAATAGGGCCTCAGATAGAAATGGCTGATTCTAGAACTGGGGCAGGAAATATACAAGATGAGCCTGGAGCCTCTTTTAATGACAATAAATATCTGCTCAAAACATAAATTAAATAAAATCCACAATGAATGGGCTATGTAAATGGAACACAGGAACCAATGAAGGAGCTCCTAAAGGCCAAGTTAGAACACACTGAGCAATTGAATCAAATAAATATTAGTTTATAACCTTCAGTATACAATAAATATCCATAAGCCCATATTGATATAAATAAATAATTGAGTAAATAAATACAGAATTAAAATATCTCATGCGCAAATGAATTCCAAATAATTTATGTAAATATTCTGCCCTTAAGGGCATTGAACATAACTACTTAACCATGCATAGTGACATCCATCCAAAGAATACAGCATGAAAGTGGAGTGAAAAAGAGTAATTTGGAGTAGAGGAAGTGAACAAAGACTACCTCAGCCTTGTGATCATGGTTAATATAACGTAATATTATGAAATAGCACTTTATCTCTATGGTCTTCCTCCCTAAAACACAGTATCCTTATCTAATCATGAGAAAAAAAACAGACAAATACTAAGTGAGGGGCATCCCATAGAATACCTGACTGGAACTCCTCAAACCTTTCAGGGTCATCAAAAACAGAGAAAATACAGTGAAATATCTGAAGCGTTGAGGAAAAAACCCATCAACCTGGAATTCTGTGTCCTGCAAAATATTCTTCAAAAGTGGAGGAGAGGGCTTCCCTGGTGGCGCAGTGGTTGAGAGTCTGCCTGCCGATGCAGGGGACACGGGTTCGTGCCCCGATCTGGGAGGATCCCACATGCCATGGAGCGGCTGGGCCCATGAGCCATGGCCGCTGAGCCTGCGCGTCCGGAGCCTGTCCTCCGCAACGGGAGAGGCCATAGCAGAGGGAGGCCCGCGTACCACAAAAAAAAAAAAAGCGGAGGAGAAATAAAGACTCTCTCAAACAAAAATAAGAGAATTTGTTGCCGTAGACTTGCCCTGCATATAATGTTAAAAGAAGCTCTTTCAAGAAAAGGAGAATAATAAAAGTCAGAAACTTGGGTCTTCATAAAGAAAGGAAAAGTAAACATTAATTTCAATATATTATTTCCTTATTAAATACCTTAGATGAATGTATTGACCTCAGGATAAAATAAAAACTATTACTCTTCAAATCAAAGCTCAGCAAAATCTAGCTTCACCCAATTTGTTCAATCAAGTTTATCACTAATAATAGATTCACTCTGGCTTCATCACTCTACTCACTATTCTTTAAACAACATAAAACAAAATAATAAAAAAAACAAATGAAGAAAGTAGAATATCTGAGAAGGAATAAGTAAAGGTAAAATAAACTTTTATATTTCTTATTCTTACTAGATCTAACAGACAACAGTTTGTTCAAAATAATAGTAACAATGTATTTAGTTATGTATGCTTATGTGGTTGTGTGTGTATGCTTATATATGCTTCTGTATCAGCAGAATGAATGATAGCAATGATACAAGTGAGAGAAATTAGGATTATTTGATTATTACAAGGTACTTCAACTACCTGTAAGGCAGTATAGTATTATTTGAAAGTAGACGTGGATTAGTTGTAAAAGTGTATAAGTATATTGAAAACTTTAAGGCAACCACTATAAAAAGTTAAAAAAAGAGAAAAAGAAAACTTCTATACTAAGAAAGGAAAGAAATAGACATATAAAATACTCAAATAAAAACCACAAAAAGCAGAAAAGGAACGGAAGATAAAAATAGAAAAAAAAGAACAAACGTCAGCAAATAGAAAGCAGTAGTGTATATGGTAGATATCAGTCCATCTATATCAATAATCACTTTGAATGTTAATGTCTAAATGTACCAATTAAAAGACAAAGATTGTCGGAGTGATTCAAGAAACAAGACCCAACGTATATGTTGTCAATGAGAAATTCACTTTAAATATAAACACACATATAGACTAAAAGCAAATAAATTGAGAAAGAAATACCACGTTAACAGTAATCAAAAGAGAACAAGAATAGCTATATTAATTTTAGACAGAAGTCCTTCAGTAGCTGAATGGATAAATAAACAGTGATATATTCAGATGATGCGGTATTATTGAAACTAAAAAAGAGTTGCACTACCAAGCCATGAAAAGACAAGGAGGAAACTTTATATATTTCTAAGGGAAAGAAGCTAGTCTGAAAAGGCTACATACTATAAGATTCTGACTATCTGACATTCTGGAAAAGACAAAAACTATGGAGACAGTAAAAAGATCACTGGTTGCCAGGGGCTACAGAAGGGAAGAGATAAATAGGTGGAACACACAGGATTTTTAGGGAACTGAAACTAACTTATGATACCATAATAGTGGATACATGTCATTATTCATTTCTTCATCCCCATACAATGTATAACACCAAAAGTTGTTGAACCCTAATGTCAACTATGGACTTTGGACAACAATGATGTCTCAATGCATGTTCATCAGTTGTAACAAAGGTACAACTCTGGTGGAGGATGTTGAAAATGGGAGAGGCTGTGCAGGTGTGGAGGCAGGGGAGATACAGGAAATCTGTGGACTTTCCACTCAATTTTGCTGTGAACCTAAAATTGCTTTAAAAAATAGACTATCTGAATAAAAAACTGGGGCAAAAACTTCCAGCATAAACTGCAGACAACAGGCTTATATCATTAATCTAAAGAATCTGATTTAATTTATTTTTAAATAGTTATAAATTGCTCTTTTATTGAATACCAGAATGTTTGTATATTTACAGAGTCTCATTAATTCAAAAAGTATCTGGAGGCTGATTTCATTATTTTCTAACTCAATATTATTTTAGGGAAGCCAGCTGTTTGAATTTTACTAAGCTTCTATATTTATAGAATGATACTTGCATCCACTAGTGTATACATCATAGTTGCATACACTCTAAGAACAGCAATATTTAGTATAGCTGCTGATCTCAAATGATTATGGGGAAGTTTTGGTGATACCAGTAATACCATTTTCCCTTCACTGTTGGTTATTCTCTGGGATAATGTCATCTATTTTAAATATTATAGGCATGTATGTTTGCATGAGTTATCTATTGCTGCATAACAAATTACTCTAAAACCAAATGGTTTAAACCAACATTTATTTCTTGCAATTTCTTTGGGTCAGAAATCCAGGCTCAATTCTTTTTTTGTTCCTCTTTCTCAGGCTCGTTTCTAAGGCTGCAATCAAGTTGTCAAAAAGGGTTGGAGACATCTCAAACCTCTGGGGAAGGATCTGATTTCAAAGCTCACTCACGTGGTTGTTGGCAAGAATCAGCACCTTGTGGACTGTTAGAGGACTTCAGTGCCTCACTGGTCATTAGCTGAAAGATACCCTCAGTCTCTTGACATGTGGGCTACTCCATAAAATCACAGGGCCATTCATGATATATCAGCTCACTTCACTACAGTGAGCAAGCACTGATCTAGAGAGAGATTGCAGGCAAGATGGGACTCACTGTCTTTAACAGAATAATCTTAGAATTGACATTCTCGCACCTTTGCCATATTCTGTTTCTAAAAGTGTATCAGTAGAGGAGCTTCAAGATGGAGGAAGAGTAAGAGGTGGAGATCACCTTCCTCCCCACAAATACATCAGAAATACATCTACATGTGGAACAACTCCTACAGAACACCTACTGAATGCTGACAGAAGACCTCAGACCTCCCAAAAGGCAAGAAACTCCCCACATACCTGGGTAGGGCAAAAGAAAAAAAGAAAAAACAAAGACAAAACAATAGGGACAGGACCTGCACCAGTGGGAGGGAGCTGCGAAGGAGGAAAGGTTTCCACGCACTAGGAAGCGCCTTCGCAGGCAGAGACTGTGGGTGACGGAGGGGGGAAGCTTCGGAGCCACAGAGGAGAGCGCAGTCACAGGGGTGAGGAAGGCAAAGCGGAGAGATTCCCACATAGAGGATTGGTGCCCACCAGCACTCACCAGCCCGAGAGGCTTGTCTGCTCACCCGCTGGGGAGGACGGGGGCTGGGAGCTGAGCCTCGGGCTTCGATCGGATCCCAGGGAGAGGACTGGGGTTGGCAGCGTGAACACAACCTGAAGGGGTAGTATGCCACGGCTAGCCGGGAGGGAGTCCGGAAAAAGGTCTGGAGCTGCCAAAGAGGCAAGATACTTTTTCTTGCCTCTTTGTTCCCTAGTGCGCGAGGAGAGGGGATTAAGAGCGCTGCTAAAAGGAGCTTCAGAGACGGGCGCGAGCCGTGGCTATCAGCGCAGACCCCAGAGACGGACAAGAGATTCTAAGGCTGCTGCTGCAGCCACCAAGAAGCCTGTGTGCAAGCACAGGTCACTCTCCACACCTCCCCTCCCGGGAGCCTGTGCAGCCCGCCACTGCCAGGGTCCCGTGACCCAGGGACAATCCCTGGGAGAACACACGTCACGCCTCACGCTGGTGCAAAGTCACGCAGGCCTCTGCCACCGCAGGCTCACCCCACATCTGTACCCCTCCCTCCCCACAGCCTGAGTGAGCCAGAGCCCCCGAATCAGCTGCTCCTTTAACCCTGTAGTGTCTGAGTGAGGAACAGATGCCCTCAGGCGACCTACAGGCAGAGGCAGGGCCAAATCCAAAGCTGAACCCAGGAGCTGTGCGAACAAAGAGAAAGGGAAATCTCTCCCAGCAGCCTCAGGAGCAGCGGATTAAATATCCACAATCAACTTGATGTACCCTGCATCTGTGGAATACCTGAATAGACAAGGAATCATCCCGAAATGAGGAGGTGGACTTTGGGAGCAAAGATATATATATATTTTTTCCCTTTTTCTCTTTTTGTGAGTGTGTATGTGTATGGTTCTGTGTGTGATTTTGTCTGTATAGCTCTGCTTTTACCATTTGTCCTAGGGTTCTGTCTATCTGGGGTTTTTTTTTTTTTGCTGTTGTTTTTGGGTTTTTTTAGTATAGTACTTAGCACTTGTTATCATTGGTGGATTTGTTTTTTGGTTTGGTTGCTCTCTTCTTTATTTATTTATTTATTTTATTACTAAAAACTTTTTTTTTAATAATTAGTTTTTACTTCAATAACTTTATTTTATTTTACTTTACTTTATTTCATTTTATTTTACCTTCTTCTTTCTTTCTTTCTTTTTTTTTCTCCCTTTTATTCTGAGCACTGTGGATAACAGGCTTTTGGTGCTCCAGCCAGGCATCAGGGCTGTGCCTCTGAGGTGGGAGAGCCAAGTTCAGGACACTGGTCCACAAGAGACCTCCCAGATCCACATAATATCAAATGGCAAAAAGCTCCCAGAGATCTCCTGCTCAACGTCAAGACCCAGCTCCAAACAATGACCAGCAAGCTACAGTGCTGGACACCCCATGCCAAACAACTAGCAAGACAGGAACAAAATCCCATCCATTAGCAGAGAGGCTGCCTAAAATCATAATAAAGCCACAGACACCCCAAAACACACAATCAGACGTGGACCTGCCCACCACAAAGACAAGATCAAACCTCCCCCACCAGAACACAGGCACCAGTCCCCTCCACCAGGAAGCCTAAACAACCTACTGAACCAACCTTAGCCACTGGGGACAGACACCAAAAACAACAGGAACTACAAACCTGCAGCCTGCGAAAAGGAGACTCCAAACACAGTAAATTAAGCAAAATGAGAAGACAGAGAAACACACAGCACATGAAAGAGCAAGGCAAAAAGCCACCAGACCTAACAAATGAAGAGGAAATAGGCAGTCTACCTGAAAAATAATTCAGAATAATGATAGTAAAGATGATCCAAAATCTTGGAAATAGAATGGAGAAAATAAAAGAAACGTTTAACAAGGACCCAGAAGAACTAAAGAGCAAACAAATACTGATGAAAAACACAATAAATGAAATTTAAAATTCTCTGGAAGGGATCAATAGCAGAATAACTGAGGCAGAAGATCGGATAAGTGACCAGGAAGATAAAATAGTGGAAATAATTACCACAGAACAGAATAAAGAAAAAAGAATGAAAAGAATTGGGGACTGTCTCAGAGACCACTGGGAAAACATTAAATGCACCAATATTCGAATTATAGGGGTCCCAGAAGAAGAAGAGAAAAAGAAAGGGACTGAGAAAATATGTGGAGAGATTATAGTTGCAAACTTTCCTAATATGGGGAATGAAATAGTTAATCAAATCCAGGAAGCACAGAGAGTCCCATACAGGATAAACCCAAGGAGAGACATGCCAAGACACATATTAATCAAACTATCAAAAATTAATACAAAGAAAAAATATTAAAAGCAGCAAGGGAAAAACAACAAGTAACACATAAGGGAATCCCCATAAGGTTAAAAGTTGATCTTCAGCACAAACTCTGCAAGCCAGATGGGAGTGACAGAAAATATGTAAAGTGTTGAAGGAGAAAAACCTACAACCAAGATTACTCTACCCAGAAGGATCTCATCAGATTGGATGGAGAAATTAAAACCTTTAAGGACAAGCAAAAGCAAAGAGAATTCAGCACCACCAAACCAGCTTTACAACAAATGCTAAAGGAACTTCTCTAGGTAGGAAACACAAGAGAAGGAAACGACCTACCATAACAAACACAAAACAATTAAGAAAATGGTAATAGGAACATACATATCGATAATTACCTTAAATGTAAATGGATTAAAAATATGAACAGACCAATCACAAGCACTGAAATTGAAACTGTGATTAAAAATCTTCAAACAAACAAAAGCCCAGGGCCAGATGGCTTCACAGGCGAATTCTATCAAACATTTAGAGAAGAGCTAACACCTATCCTTCTCAAACTCTTCCAAAAGATAGTAGAGGGAGGAACACGCCCAAACTCATTCTACGAGGCCACCATCACCCTGATACCAAAGAAAGTAGGCATACAGGGAACTTTCCTCAACATAATAAAGGCCATATATGACAAACCCACAGCCAACATCGTCCTCAATGGTGAAAAACTGAAACCATTTCAACTAAGATCAGGAATTAAGACAAGGTTGCGCACTCTCACCACTCTTATTCAACAGTTTTGGAAGTTTTAGCCACAGCAATCAGAGAAGAAAAAGAAATAAAAGGAATCCAAATTGGAAAAGAAGAAGTAAAGCTGTCACTGTTTGCAGATGACATGATACTATACATAGTCAATGAAATCTCTATCAAACTACCACTGGCATTTTTTACAGAACTAGAACAAAAAATTTCACAATTTGTATGGAAACACAAAAGACCCCAAATAGCCAAAGCAATCTGGAGAAAGAAAAACGGAGCAGGAGGAATCAGGCTCCCGGACCTCAGACTATAATACAAAGCTACAGTAATCAAGACAGTATGGTACTGGCATGAAAACAGAAATATAGGTCAATGGAACAGGATAGAAAGCCCAGAGATAAACCCACACACATATGGTCACCTTATCTTTGATAAAGGAGGCAAGAATATACAGTGGAGAAAAGAAAGCCTCTTCAATAAGTGGTGCTGGGAAAACTGGATAGCTACATGTAAAATAATGAAATTAGAACACTCCCTAACACTATACCCAAAAATAAACTCAAAATGGATTAAAGACCTAAATGTAAGGCCAGACACTACCAAACTCTTAGAGTAAAACATAGGCAGAGCACTATATGACAAAAATCACTGCAAGATCCTTTTTGACACACTTCCTTGAGAAATGGAAATAAAAACAAAAATAAACAATGGGACCTAATGAAATTTAAAATCTTTTGCACAGCAAAGAAAACCATAAACAAGATGAAAAGAAAACCCTCAGAATGGGAGAAAACATTTGCAAATGAAGCAACTGACAAAGGATTAATCTCCAAAATTTACAAGCAGCTCATGCAGCTCAAAATCAAAAAAACAAACAACTCAATCCAAAAATGGGCAGAAGTCCTAAATAGACTTTTCTCCAAAGAAGATATACAGATTGCCAACAAGCACATGAAAGAATGCTCAACATCATTAATCATTAGAGAAATGCAAATCAAAACTACAATGAGATATCATCTCACACCGGTCAGAATAGCCATCATCAAAAAATCTACAAACATTAAAGGCTGGAGAGGGTGTGGAGAAAAGGGAACCCTCTTGCACTGTTGGTGGGAATGTAAATGATACAGCCACAATGGAGAACAGTATGGAGGTTCCTTAAAAAATTAAAAATAGAACTACCATACGACCCAGAAATCCCACTACTGGGCATATACCCTGAGAAAACCATAATTCAAAAAGAGTCATGTACCAAAATGTTCATTGCAGCTCTATTTACAATAGCAGGACACAGAAGCAACCTACGTGTCCATCAACAGATGAATGGATAAAGAAGGTGCGGCACTTATATACAGTGGAATATTACTCAGCCATAAAAGGAAACGAAATTGAGTTATTTGTAGTGAGGTGGATGGACCTAGAGTCTGTCATACAGAGTGAAGTAAGTCAGAAAGAGAGAAACAAATACCGTATGCTAACACATATATATGGAATCTAAAAACAACAAAAAAAATAGTCATGAAGAACCTAGAGGCAAGATGGGAATAAAGACACAGACCTACTAGAGAATGGACTTGAGGATATAAGGAGGGGGAAGGGTAAGCTGGGACAAAGTGAGAGAGTGGCATGGACATATATACA
Source organism: Physeter macrocephalus (assembly GCF_002837175.3). Lineage (NCBI taxonomy): Eukaryota > Metazoa > Chordata > Mammalia > Artiodactyla > Physeteridae > Physeter > Physeter macrocephalus. Next base: position 23,253,979 of record NC_041223.1, on the reverse strand, counting down.
CTACCAAACATAAAATAGATACCCAGTGGGAAGCAGCTGCATAGCACAGGGAGATCAGCTCGGTGCTTTGTGACCACCTAGAGGGGTGGGATAGGGAGGGTGGGAGAGAGGGAGATGCAAGAGGGAAGAGATATGGGGACATATGTATATGTATAACTGATTCACTTTGTTATAAAGCAGAAACCAACACACCATTGTAAAGCAATTATACTCCAATAATGATGTTAAAAAAAAAAAAGTGTATCAGTAGACCCAGTCTACACTCATGGACAGCAGATAATGAAAGTTGTGAATACCAAGAGATGGGGATCACTAGGAGTCATTTTATAAGCTGCCTATCACAATTTTTTCAATGTGTATTATATAAAGTATTATTATATAACACACATTACCATTGAAAACATGAGTTAGATGAGCACCACGTTGCCCTTCTTCTATGAAAAATCAGTCTGCCTAGTTGGCTGTCAACAAATTTTTGAATAAAAAATGAACCTCCAGGCAATCATTCATCTTCACATTGGCCATTAAAGACAGCTGCCATCTGTCATAACTTAAAATGAAAAACCCATACTTTATACATAAATAGAAGTGTTTGTGAAACTTTTCCTTTTAAGATGTAGAAAGGCACTTAAATATTTAAGAAGGGAAATATAGTCTTAGAAGGAACTGATTCAGTAGAGCAGACAATGTATCTTTTTCATGAAGCTTTCATTAATTTCCTATATTGGAGAGCAGTGTAGTCAAATTGGAAGACCCTAAGTAGAAACCGCAGTCACTAGAGGTCTCCACTAATTGTGATTCTAAGGCAAATCGTTAAGGCAAAATTCCCTTAATTAGATATATTTCCCAAGTCAGAGACAGCATACTCAACAACTCCCACAACTGTGGTAAGCATCTAAGTATTGATTGCTTTCTCTTCCACACTCAGTCAATGAAGTATAACTCCAGTTCAATCAGATGCATTTATTTCTCAATATTTTTAAGTGTTCCAACTAGTTGAAGTTAGAGTTATCTTGAACTTTCCATCAAGAATTGTAATTTTTAAAGCATACTGATATTTCCATTGATTAATATAACCCTAATTGTTTTTCTTTGCTCAAGCAAGACTTTCTGATCATTCAGTTTAAATATATAATTAAGCCCTGTAAATTTTTATCATATAGCACTGCAGGAAGGCAGAGGAAAATAAAAGCATATACACTATTTTTAAATGATGGTTTCTTTTAAAATATACTACTTAATGCAATCTCTAAATCAGAAGTGTGAAATAACTCCAAATTGGAGAACAATTTACAAAAATGTCTCATGATTCTACTTCACATGTTGGGTGCTGACCTAGGGCCCAATTTAAACTGCTTTCTGGCCAGTACATGTAAGTGGCAGAAAGGTCATTCTTCAGAGATGGCAGACTAAATGCTAAACCAGACATACCACAGAGTTAACTGAAAGCAATGTCCTACTGGACATCCTGTTGGGGATGTAACAGCATTATAATAAATGTTTTCCCTTGAGAAACACTAGATAATTCTCAACATTTAATCAAATTATTTATTTTTTCCTCTCAGCTGTTATAGATGTCTTCATATCTATACTACACAAAACATATCTATCCTATACAGTATATTCCTATGCTTGCTTATTGTTGGTTTGGATTGCTTCTCCCTCACATTCTATTGTTTCCTTCCAAATGGAAGAAGTTCCACTAGCATTTCACTTCTTTTTCCTCTCTGTCCCTTAAGCTTAACTTGAAGAGGAGTAACTTAATCTGACTGATGGTTTTGCAAGGGGAAACTTGGTGCAATCATCCAAGAATTCTTCTCCATTGCCTCTTGGGAATGAACTGTCCATAGAGCCAGCATGTTCTGCTGTAATGCTCCAGACTATGTTTTACAGGGGCAGGCCACCATGTTAGGAGGCATGCAGAGATCCAGCACTATTTTAGGTTGTAAGGCTCTTTAATTCTTGGGTTCACTATTTTTAAGAAGACCAATTTCCTTCAGATTCATCTCATTTTTTAAACATCATCTTAGTGATAAGGATGATGTTCATACTCTATCCATTCAATGTCTTTGTTTTATGTCTTATATATCAAAAAGTCAGGTGGTGAAAAGAATGGCATTACATACTGGACCCACTTAAACTCCAATAGTTCTTGTAAATAGTTATTTTTCATTATATTTTCTAAGTTATTATTGCCATTATATTATAAACCATTGCATTCTTGTCTTCTGTAACCAAAAACATGATAGAATTCTTAACAGTTTTTCAACTGATACAACTGATATAGTTTGTCATGCTGTACAAATACCATCTGAAATTGACAATATATTGATTTGCCTATTTCTAATGTTTATATCTTGATTTCCTTATTGAATTTGCATCAACTTCCAATGATAAAAGGTAAAAATGCCATTCTTGTATTGAATTTAACGGGAATGACTCTATGGTTTACTAGTCAATACAATACAGGTTTTTGGTTTGACATAATTTTTTTAAAATATTAAGAATGTATTCTTCCATTAATTGTTTACCAAGAAGCTGCTAAATTAATTTTGTTTCTAATATTGTTGTTGTTAATTTAACATTAAATAATGTCCTTAATTCCTTAAAAAGAATTACAATTATAGGTAGTCTTAAAAATCTATAATAAGGTATGTCTTTCTCCTTTCTACTTTTAACTATTTTAAAATTATTTTTAAACACGGCACAAGGATGGCAGGTTTTGTGAGACCCAACATATGTAAAAATATATTTCTATGATTTTCATGCTTAAAAATCTACTTGACTAGGTATAAAATTCAAAATCACTTATGAAGATTCAGCCTCAGCGTATTTGTCGAGGTAATATATTAGAATGTTTATTATAACACCATTTGTATACACTGCAAAGAAGCTAAGGGGATGGATAAATAAAATAGGATATATCCATTTATTAGAAAATCATGTAGCCAGTAAAAAGAAGTAAGTAGATCCATATGCACTAACCAGGGAAGTGGTAAATTGTATATTAATTGAATAAAAATGTCATACATACATACATATATAAATATAAGATAAATAAAGATGTTTAATTTATTTGAAATATGTAACTATACATATGTATGATTAATCAATTACAGTTGCCCCTTGATATCCATGGTGGATTGGTTCTAGGATGCCCACGGATACTAAAATGCCCTCTGTATTCGCCTGTGTGCGGAACACCTGAAAACGGAAGGCTGACTATAGTTGAAATACTTACTCTTTAAATTTTCATTTTTAGTGAGTCTTCATGGAAGTTTTAGCATAACTTTTGAAGAATCTATATTTATGACTAACCGTTCAGTGTATATTTTAAAATAGAAGTCTGGAAACCCTTTTATTTGACGTTATACATTCCTGCAAAATGTGTAACAACATATGTGAAACAAAAATGCACACAATTTTTAATTACGGTTACTTCTGGGGTTTATATTGGATGGCTACAAGAAAGATATTTCAGTTCTACGAGAAATTAAAAATAAAGTATTATGTTAATGGTTCCTAATTACTTTTTATGTGTTTTAGTATTTGTTCAAAGGTAACACAGAGCATTATTGTTATTTGAAAAAACAGAAAAACAACTGAACTGGATAACCACCTATTTTTGCAGGATTGCACATATATTATTGTTAATCATTAAAATCAAGTTTCACTGTATGCATTTTTAACTCGATTTTCAGAGAATTCAGAGACAATATGGTGGAGCTCTACTATTCTACTGTTCTTACTATTGAGTTTTGAAAATTCTTTATATTTTCTGGATACTGGTCCCTTGTCAGATAAGTTGGCAAATATTTTTGCCTAGCTGTAGCTTGCCTTTTCATCTTTTAACAGGATCTTTGCAGAGCAAAAGTTTTTAATTGTCATGAAATTTAATTCCGCCAAATTTCTACTTACAAATGGTGTACTTGGCGTCAATCCTAGGAACTCTTTTTCAATACCTAGGTCCCAAAGATTTTTTTTCCCTCTGTCATCTTCTAAAACTTTTATAATTTACATTTTACATGTAAATATATAATCCACTTTAAGTTATCATTGTATGAGGTGTGAGTTTAAGTCTAGGTTCATGTTTTTGCTTATGGATATACAAATGCTCCAGCACCATTTTTTTCAAAAAACTACCCTTCTACCATTGAATTGCTTCACGTCTTTGCATATAGCACTTGGCCATACTTGTCTGGGGATATTTACAAGCATTCTCATGTTTAACTGACATATATGTCTAATGGAGGGTAGCAGAATATTCCACCTCAAAATATGCCACTTTAGTGTAAAGATTATTTTGAGCTAAAGATTTTTCTCTATTTTCACCTGCTTCAGTTTCATGGATATCTGTTCTTATTTTATTGTTCCATTTCTTATGCTTGCTTTGGGTTTATTTTGCTCTCTCACCTACTATCTTGAGGGAGAAACTTAGAATATTGTTTTGAGACTTTCCCCTTTTTCTAAAGTAAGAATTTAATGCTATAAATTTCCATCTCAGCACTAGTTCAGCTCTGCCCCCCCAAATTTTGATGTTATATTTTCATCTTCATTCAGTTCAATGTATTTTTTTTATTCCCCTTTTATTCTCTTAGCTTGTGGATTATTTAGAAGAGTCTTTTCAGGTGTTTGGGGATTTTCTGTTAATCCTTCACTTACTGATTTACAGTTTGATTCCATTGTGGTTAAGAGAAAAGTTCTGCATGATTTCAATTCTTTTAAATGTGTTGAATATTGCTTTATGGACCCAAATATCATCTGTATTGATATGTTTTCTCATTATTCTCTTTGTTTTTCATTCACTGCTTTTTTCTTTATTTTTCTATGGGCTAAATAAACATATTTTAGAATTTGTTAGCATAACATTATACATGCATGACTTATCACAGTCTATTATTGTAGTCATTTTACCAGTTCATGTGACCTATAAAAACATGATCTCTCTTTACATGGCTTTACCCTTCCCCATTTATAATAGAATTATTTTTTAAATTTCTTTCTACATACATTTAGAACCACATCAGACATTATGATGATTTTTCCTTCAACTGTCAAATAAAATTTCAAAAACACAAGAAGAAAAGGGAAACACTGTGCTTACTCATATTTTTGCTTACCATGTCATTCAGATTGTGTGCTTTCTATTGTTAAATCATCAAGTTCAATGATTCTCTCGTCTTTTCTTTCAGTTCTGCTGTTGAGCCTACTCACTGAATTTTAAAAATTTAAGTTATTGTATTTTTTCAGTTCTATAATTCCCATTTTATTCTTCTCTATATCTTATATTTCTTTTCTGAAGCTTTGTATATTTTGTTTATTTAAAACATGTTCATAATTTTCACTGAAGCACTTTATTGATAGCTGATATTACAGTCCTTGAGATAATTCTAATTTCCATTTTTTTCTCAGTGTCAGCATCTGTTATCTTTTCTCATTAATTTGAGATCTCCCTGGTTCTTAAAATAATAAGTGACCTTGATTGAAATTTGAAAAATTTAAGTAATATGTTGTGAGACTCTGGATCTTACTTAAATCTTGTGTCTTAGCCACCTATTTCTGGCACTGCTCCAGCTGGGGAAGGGTGCTGCCACCTTGTTACTGCCAGGTGGGGGAACAAGTCCAGGTTCTCCGTTTTGCCTCTGAGGGAAAGGCGCCCTTTGCTACAACTAGACCTGGAGTCATGTTCAGGCTCTTCACTATGCCTTCACTAATACTACCTTGGCTGTTTGTGCAATGAGTGTCTCGTTGCTGCTTCCCACATGGCTCCACTGACGCTTCAGAAGAGAAGAGTGCACTCATTGCAGCTGAAAGATGATGAAAATCCTGACTCTGCACTAGGCCACCTCTGATACTGCCTCAGGGAGGATGGTGTGAAGTACCTCACTATCTCCAGGTGGGGACTTCCAGGCTCTCCAGATAGTCTCCCCTGACGCTGCAGAGGGAGAACCTTGCTTGGTGATGAATGTTCTTGATTTCCACTCTTCTTTCTCTGACACCACTCTGGAATGGAAGCTACAACCTAGTGACGGTGGAAGTCTGGATTCTCTGCCTTCTGTTGGGCATAGTGTGCCATAGTTATTTTATATTGTTTATCTGGAGTGCAGCAGTTATTTTTTTTTTTTTTTAAGATTTGTGTGCCTAAACACAGCAGGGTTTCCTAGGAGTTTTGTTTTTTTTTTTTTTTTTTTTTTTTTTTTGTCTGTAACTGTTAGCATTTCCAGGTCACTGGCTTCTCCAGGAATTGCTATCGGCTATATGAGAAAAAAGGAAATTCCAGGGAAATCCTGCCAGGTTGTTCCTCAGATTCTGAAGTCCTAGTTGGTTATTTTCTTCTCCCTGCCTTCCAAAATCTTGTTTGTTTTATACACAATGTTCAGGCATTTTATCTACATAGTGGGAATAAAAGGGAAAAGATATCTACTCCATCTTCCCAGAAATAAAAGTCTCTTCACTGTTCAGTTTTCTTTTATTTTTTGCCTGTCTTCACAGGAATTTAGCATAACTTCTGGAGAAGTTGTGTTAAGAACTACTATTCAGTAGTCATTTTAAAATAGTGACAAAGAAATTATTTTATTTAGAATTACACTTTCTTGTAATTAATGCCTCCCTTCCCCGGTTCTAAGACATTGCATGCAGTATCAATGTATTCACTCTCTGAGTATGCTATGAATTTAACTCAGAAAAAAAAAGATGCCTTTCTCTCCTAGAGCGAATGAAGAGCTCTATCAAAACTATGAACTTCTCTAGGCAAGAAACACAAGAGAAGGAAAAGACCTACAAGAACAAACTAGAAACAATTAAGCAAATGGTAATAGGAACATACATATCGATAATTACCTTAAATGTAAATGGATTAAATGCTCCCACCAAAAGACACAGACTGGCTGAATGGATACAAAAACAAGACCCATATATATGCTGTCTACAAGAGACACACTTCAGACCTAGGGACACATACAGACTGAAAGTGAGGGGATGGAAAAAGATATTCCATGCAAATGGAAATCAGAAGAAAGCTGGAGTAGCAATTCTCATATCAGACAAAATAGACTTTAAAGTAAAAACTATAACAAGAGACAAAGAAGGACACTATATAATGATCAAGGGATCGATCCATGAAGAAGATATAACAATTGTAAATATTTATGCACCCAACATAGGAGCACCTCAATACATAAGGCAAATACTAACAGCCATAAAAGGGGAAATCGACAGTAACACAATCATAGTAGGGGACTTTAACACCCCACTTTCACCAATGGACAGATCATCCAAAATGAAAATAAATAAGGAAACACAAGCTTTAAATGATACATTACACAAGATGGACTTAATTGATATTTATAGGACATTCCATCCAAAAACAACAGAATACACATTCTTCTCAAGTGCTCATGGAACACTGCAAAGATCAATAAAACTGAAAGCTGGTTCTTTGAGAAGATAAATAAAATTGATAAACCATTAGCCAGACTCATCAAGAAAAAAAGGGAGAAGACTCAAATCAATAGAATTAGAAATGAAAAAGGAGAAGTAACAACTGACACTGTAGAAATACAAAAGATTATGAGAGATTACTACAAGCAACTCTATGCCAAAGAAATGGACAACCTGGAAGAAATGGACAAATTCTTTGAAATGCACAACTGGACGAGATTGAACCAGCAAGAAATAGAAAATATGAACAGACCAATCACAAGCAGTGAAATTGAAACTGTGATTAAAAATCTTCAAACAAACAAAAAGCCCAGGGCCAGATGGCTTCACAGGCGAATTCTATCAAACATTTAGAGAAGAGCTAACACCTATCCTTCTCAAACGCTTCCAAAAAAGAGCAGAGGGAGGAACATTCCCAAACTCATTCTATGAGGCCACCATCACCCTGATACCAAAACCAGGCAAAGACGTCACAAAGAAAGAAAACTACAGGCCAATATCACTGATGAATATAGATGCAAAAATCCTCAACAAAATACTAGCAAACAGAATCCAACAGCACATTACAAGGATCATACACCATGATCAAGTGGGGTTTATTCCAGGAATGCAAGGATTCTTCAATATACACAAATCAATCAACG
>NC_041223.1:23244863-23245447 GCF_002837175.3 Physeter macrocephalus | reverse complement strand
CTACAGCCAGCATTGTTCTCAATGGTGAAAAACTGAAAGCATTTCCACTAAGATCAGGAACAAGACAAGGTTGCCCACTCTCACCACTCTTATTCAACATAGTTTTGGAAGTTCTAGCCACAGCAATCAGAGAAGAAAAAGAAATAAAAGGAATCCAAATAGGAAAAGAAGAAGTAAAGCTGTCACTGTTTGCAGATGACATGATACTATACATAGAGAATCCTAAGGAGGCTACCAGGAAACTACTAGAGCTAATCAATGAATTTGGTAAAGTAGCAGGATACAAAATTAATGCACAGAAATCTCTGGGATTCTTATACACTAATGATGAAAAATCTGAGAGTGAAATTAAGAAAACACTCCCATTTACCATTACAACAAAAAGAATAAAATATCTAGGAATAAACCTACCTAAGGAGACAAAAGATCTATATGCAGAAAATTATAAGAAACTGATGAAAGAAATGAAAGATGGTACAAATAGATGGAGAGATATACCATGTTCTTGGATTGGAAGAATCAACATTGTGAAAATGACTCTATTACCTAAAGCAATCTACAGATTCAATGCAATCCCTATCAAA
>NC_041223.1:23243548-23243846 GCF_002837175.3 Physeter macrocephalus | reverse complement strand
TGGGCATATACCCTGAAAAAACCATAATTCAAAAAGAGTCATGTACCAAAATGTTCATTGCAGCTCTATTTAAAATAGCCACACATGGAAGCAACCTAAGTATCCATCAGCAGATGAATGGATACAGAAGATGTGGCACATATATACAATGGAATATTACTCAGCCATAAAAAGAAATGAAACTGAGTTATTTGTAGTGAGGTGGATGGACCTGGAGTCTGTCATACAGAGTGAAATAAGTCAGAAAGAGAAAAACAAATACCATATGCTAACACATATATATGGAATCTAAGAAAAA
>NC_041223.1:23180711-23243414 GCF_002837175.3 Physeter macrocephalus | reverse complement strand
GCTAGGTGGTTTGTGACCACCTAGAGGGGTGGGATAGGGAGGGTGGGAGGGAGGGAGACCCAAGAGGGAAGAGATATGGGAACATATGTATAACTGAGTCACTTTGTTGTAAAGCAGAAACTAACACACCACTGTAAAGCAATTATACTCCAATAAAGATGTTAAAAAAATATGAAAAATCCTATATATTCTTTTAAAATCCCTATGAAAAACAACAGACATGGTGCACCAAATATCACCTTAGGTGCTCAAGAATTTAGCAATAGGCTCTGAGCTTCTACTGAAATACAGACTTAAAATAACTGTGGAAGAAGCTGTAAGATACTGCATAATATATGCTATAAGTTGGCTTTGTATTTAATGAACTAGCAATTGATTGCAAAATGATTTATTATTCTGTTTACTTTTAAAGTCCAGATTTGCTTCTATTTCTCTTAATCTATACTTAACTCCTTTTTGTAATACTCCTTTTAAATACCAAAGAAGTATGAAGAAGAGTTTCACGTCTCACTTTTTAAAATCTTTGATTCAAGGTTCTTTCACTTTGTTACCAGCAATATTTTATTTGCTGTTTCTATAAGCAGGGTTCAGGTGTATAGTTTTTGTCTTTATCATAGATCTTACCTTATTTTATAATTCATATTTTCTTTCTCTCAGATCTGTCCAGTGGTAACTATGTGGCACTGTGACCAAATACCATTCCAGCATTTCTAGTTGAAAGACTATCCTAAAAAAAAAAAAAAAAAAAAAAAAGAAAGACTATCCTTTCCTCACTGAATACCTTGGCATCTTTGTCAAAAATCAATTGGTATATATGTATCAGTCTAATTCTGTTTCATTGATCTATTCATTTATCTTTATGTAAATATCATACTGCATTTATTACTGTTGTTTTATAGTAAATTAGAAATTCTGAAGTATAAGTCCTTCAACTCAGTTATTTTCTAAATATACTTTGACTTGTAGGTCATTTGTATTTGCAAATATAGTTAGAATTAACTTCTCAATTTCTATTTAAAAATCCACTGTGATTTTGTAATTAGATAGCACTGAATCTATACATAAATTTGAGAAGAATTTATATTATAATAATGTTGAGCATTCCAATCCATTTATATGGTATAACTCTGCATTTATTTAGTTTTGATTTGCCTCAGCTGTGTTTTGTAATTTTCAGGGTACAGGTCTTTCACATATTTTGTCAAATTTATTCCTAAGTATTTCATACTTCCTGATGCTAGTGTAAATGAAATTGTTTTAATTTTATTTTATTTTCTAATTATTCATGTCTAGAGTTCACAGATATAACTGATTTTTATGTTTTTACTTTGCATCCTATAACCTTGCTAAAATAATTTTTTAATTCTGTATCTTTTTACAAATTCAAAATATTCTACTGGCAATATCACATTGCTTATAAATTTTCCTCTTTAATTTTCAGGGTTTTATTTAGATTTCTTGTTTGTTTTTATTCCAGTAACTAGAACTCTAGGAAAAACCCTGCCTTGTTCCTGATATTCCTGGGAAACATTCAACCTTTAACAATTAAGAATAAATTTGCTGTGTTTCCTAGATACCATTTTTCAAGTTAAGGACATTCCCTTCTGTGTCTGGTCTTCTGAGGTTTTTTTATCATGAATAGGTGTTGAATTTTGTAATATGGAATTGGAACAGGTAGTTCAAATTCTAATCTCAAATACAGTGCCCCCCCCTGCATTTGACATATGTATTTGTCTTTCTCCCATAGTGAAAGTGCTGTTTCTCAAGAGCATCAGTATATTTACTCATTTCCTTAATCTTATGATAATACAAAAAAAATTTTTGGAACTATTTCATGTGTAATACAATCAATAGCAAACTTACTAAGTAAAGGTCACATTTTCTCTGCAGTTTTTTGTGGGGTTTTTTTGCGGTACGCGGGCCTCTCACTGTTATGGCCTCTCCCCGTTGCGGAGCACGGGCTCCGGACGCACAGGCTCAGTGGCCATGGCTCACGGGCCTAGCTGCTCCGCGGCATGTGGAATCTTCCCGGACCGGGGCACGAACCCGTGTCCCCTGCATCGGCAGGCGGACTCTCAACCACTGCGCCACCAGGGAAGCCCTTCTCTGCAGTTTTGTATCTTGTAAAGGTGTACAGTCAGAGTACCAAATTCAACATTTCATTTGTTTAATTCTATTTTTCTTGTCTGCAGACATGCTATCAATTTGCTATATCAATTTACTATCATAATTTACTTTTATAAACACTTTGATATGTGACCGAGTCAATATAAAGTCATTCTAATAATTCAAGATTTAGTGTCAGTGATATGTGTTTGTCTTTTTAACTTTCTACCAAATTATTCACCAATTATCAGTAATGGAGAAATACAGAGTCTTGAAAACTTCCAATCTCTTCCTGTGGGCAAATACAAATCTCTTCTGCTACAAATTCAAGGTGGCTGATTATTCTGGGTGTGTGCACCATTAACAATGGCTTCTATTGTTACATTTGAAAAAAAAAAAAAGGTGTTTTTTTTCCTCTAGTGAAGAAGGTAGGCAAACTAGTCCCAGTTTAAACCATGTATATTTGAATTTGCATCTGCAGGCTTAGATTTCCATGACTAGGACCAGAGTAGACTTATCAATGTGGACACAATACAAAAGATCCATTTTTGTTGCACAAATATGATAGTCATATGTTTCTTGGGGATGCTGTGCAGTTCTACAAATAGCTCTGTGTTCTGTGGAGTTTTACAAATTCCAGAAAGTATAATTGTGGTATTCCTGGTTTCCAAATGCATAAACAAACTTGTATCCAGATGCAGCAACATTAAATGCTAGTAACAAAGTTCTCTCTAGTCTAAAAAGATAGTGGCAAATGTGTTTCTGAAGGGAATAGCTGGTTTTTAATCTGTAGTGGAAATAAATCTCTCACTAAAATTCAAGGATACATTATCATGATACTGTGTAGGGAGCAATGTAAGTAGATGAGTTGGCAATCAAATTTCATGCTTCAGGGCTTGAACTGTTTTGATAGGGGTTATAATGGGATCTTCTGAAATAAGTGAAGGAATTTTTCTTGCCTTAAAAAGTCTACAGTTACCTATGTAGATCATGGTCCAATCTGGAGTTTCAAATGTACAGTTAACATAGCTATTCAAAAAAGAGAATTCAACAAAGTTTAATGTCTCTTAGTTTTCCTGAAGTGACACAGAAAGGCATGATATGAAACCTTTTGGACACAAAAAAGAGTCCATGAAATTATTCAACTGGCATTCTTCCTCATCTCAGAGGAAACTGACATCTTACTCTTTCCTGTACTTGTAATCAAAAGACACATTTTTATTCACACAATAAGGCTCACCTTCTGCTCTCCAGTTCCGTACATCATAGCTGTGTATAGAATCCATAGAAAGCAACATGGCAAAAAAGGAGCCAGTAAAAAACATGTCATCTATATACCAAGAATCAGTGTTGATTCTATTCCATGAACAGCTATCTTTCATTCCCTTAACTGAAATGTATACATTATTCTTGTAGTTTAGTGTTCCCTTTAAATCACTTCTTGTATGGAAATTAATGAAGATTTTTTAAAAGTATTTTATTTCTCTTTGTTTCTATATCTCTGCTATAATTTATTGTATATATGCTACATGGCCAATTTTATTCTCATGAAATCACCATACAAGATTCTTTGGGACTTAACTCTGATATCTAAACACCCAAAGTGCCCTGTTCTCTAAATAATATCAATAATACCAAAATTTTCTTCTCAAGAGAGTAGAACCACTAAAGAGAAACAGTCTTTTCATAATGTACCTAACAATTAAAAGATATGTGTAAGAGGAGTTTTATAAAGTGTTAAGTATTAAATAAATGTCAGTTTCCATTTCAAAACCCACAGGTATAGTAAGTATTCAGTGTATATTTCTCACTACTAAAAAACCAAACAAAGAAAAACCCCACAAAACACAAAACAACAACAACAACAACAAAAACTTGATCAATTTAGCTTGTCCTTTGCAGTAGTATGTTAAGTTTCATGTCAGAGAAATTGGGAAGTAATAATCAATAAGTTATTTACCCAGGGTCATATTTATGTAGCAATCCATGCTATTTCTCAGTATACTGAAATTGAAATTGTTCACTCAAACTTAACATATAGTCATTCAAAATTAGAAAGTTACATGGCCATAGTAAGAACAAGTTCAGATGAAAGGTAAGTCATCCATAATCATTATGTTCTTTTCTGATTAATATATCCTAGTGTGCCTAGAAGGTCGTTCAGACATAATAAAACCTGTTTCAAGAATTTTCTAGTATAAGTAGTATAGATACTGTGTTCATAAGTATGATACCTTAAAAGCCACCTCTTAATTCTCATAAATATATTTAAAAGAAAACAAACAAAAATAGGTTACTGTTAAAATAAAATCGTAACCATTAAAAAATTAATTCATGTCTTACTAAATTACAGAAATGTTGCTTGCGTTAAACTTTTTAACTAATTAGATCAGTGTTTTATATCACAAATTTAATGGTAATAGAGATAGCTATCAAATGTGTTTACTTCTTTTTTTTAATTAGTGAAGCTTTTATTTCCACCAGAGTACTGCATGTATTTGAAAATACACCTAAATCTGTATTTGAAAAAAAAAAAAAAGTTTGTCCAAAAATTATAAATTACTACTTTGAAAAAACTTTCACTCTGTATAACCCTTACTATGAGATGTCACATTTTATCAGATGTGTGGCTTTTTAAAGATACTGGCCCAAGCAAAACCTGATATGATTTTAACATCTACTCTTGACGTAAGCAAATGATAAGATAAAATATTCCTATCACATTGTCTGAAAGGGTTGCTGTTATTTTATTTTCCCCATTCTCTTCTCTTTCTTCTCCTCTTCCTTCCTCCTTCATCTTCTTTAAGCATACTAATACTAGGATATTAATAAAATAAATATAAGCAAATGATGTTTAAATGTGTTTTCTAAAAGAACAATTACTGTTTACCTGTTTTTCCATTAAATATAATATTCCCTGCCTATATATGTCTATATATGTTTTATATAACAATATCCAGAAAAGGTCTAAACAAAAGTTATCAGAAGCTCTACATGCATAAATAGGGATTGTCAAATGTGAATTTCACGGTAGTAAGATCTGGATAAGCCATCTCACTGGGGAGTCCCTGACTTCAGTGTCTATAGATTTGAGCTCTTGGTGTGTTTAGGTTTCCCAAAGAAGACTTTTCCCATATTAGATGTGGTAACATGTTAAGCTAAACTGACAAAGTTCTGGGAACTCTGTGGATTAAAACATCTGAGGATCTCGTGATTCAATATGTAAGCGTCCCTTAACCACTTTGTTATCACCACAGTACCCTGGACTGTAATTTGCCTATTGACTGGCTGTTTTACGCTCTCCTGCAAAAGAACCTCTAATGTGCTGCCTAGGTATTGCACAGAGTGGTATATATACCTAACAATTGAGTTGCTTTTCAGACAGATTTCCAATTATTCAGTGTTTAGGTTCACCTTTACTTTCAATTCCATTGATATCTAATACTGACAATTCCTAAGATTTTTATGGATTATAGAGAGTAACTGGGTTATTTTTTCCAGTTTTACTGAGATATAATTGACATACAGCACTGTATAAGTTTGTTATACAGCATAATGATTTGACTTATATATCATGAAATGATTACCACCGTAAGTTTAGTGAACATCCATCATTTCATATAGATACAAAAGAAAAGAAAATGTCCTTATGATGAGAACATTCCTTACATATGTCCTTCTAAAGCAATGTTTATCAGCATATTTTTAAATTAATATCAAAAGCAGAAAAAAGGTTGAAAGATGAAACTGAAATACTAATGTAAGTACATGTGCATGAAAGAATATATCAGAAATTGTCTCTTGGATCTGCATTTCTTTAATCCTTAGTATTGCAATATCAAATCAAAGTGTTTAAGTTAGTGGTTCTCACATCTTATATTTGAATTTCTCTAATCTATGAAGTAGAGTGAACATATTATCAGAATCATGAAATTTTAGTTAGAAGTGGTACTCCAAGTAAGCAGTATAGCAAATTTAATTCTTATTTCATACCATATTAATATTTGTTACAATCTAAATTTACATTAATTTCTCTATTTTTCTAATATAATTGGTTTTCCATAATACTCTGTCATTTGTATTGTATGGTTTCTAGTTTCTAATACCCCAGAACATAAAATTCAGTGAAAATACTTGCTTCAGAGTTTATAAAAATACATATAAAAGAGTAAAGCACTGACTGAATTATCTGAACTGACCTCTTGAGCTTGTGATTTTAGTCAATCTAGAAGAACTTTGAGAACTGCAATGTACCATTAGAGAGGGAGAGGGAGAGAGACAGAGTCAGAGAAAGAGAATTGTGGTAGACCAGATTATGACCAAAATTGCTCAAAAATATGAAAGTCAAAACGTCACTGATAAATTGTTTAAAATTTGACCAATACAGAGATGCAGTAAACCTGCAGTTTTAAGAAAATGCTTTGTTGCAAAACAAAGGCCTAATTGTTTAATAATTATCATGACCATGTGGGAATGAAGGTCAGACAAGACTGACTGCCTGGATATCATATTTCATTTGATGTTTGTCTGCCAAAGCTTTTTCTAATCTCAAAGGAACACCGAAACCTACATAGGAGACATTTGTTAGAGTGACCACACTTCATTGAAATAGGAGAACCAAATTCCTGAAATTTCAGTGGTCAAAAAAGTGTTCCTTCAACCAGTAATTTAAAGCTGTAATATCTTATTTATAAAAATGGTAAAGAAGAGACATGAAAGGTGATAGATAGTGAACGCATAAATGTACTCTTGCTGTTTGGATAAAATGGTTGATAATGTCCAACCCTTTGACATCTTTCACTGAGAACAGACCGTTTTCTTTAGGCCCTTTGCCCCCTGCTGTTTCACCTTCCTTTTACACACACACACACACACACACACACACGCGCGCGCACGCATGCGTGCGCACCCACACGTGCTCATGTTGATAATTATTTGTATTATAAGAATTTGTAGAGAAAGAGATAATTTTCTCTCCACTAAAAAAAGTATATGTTATTTTAATTACACATAATTTCCATTAAAGTGCTAACTTAGTAAGCAATGAGAAGTCCAGTCTCCTGATATTAGACATGTTATCAGAGAAAACACAGGGGAAGAAAGATGAGAGATTTACTGAAATTCTCCGAATTTGTTCTGAAGCTATGAAATGAATCAGCTGTTTTTCTTCAAAAATATTTTATATTATAAATCTGCTTTTTGGAAGGCACTGATATTGACAGTGATTTTAGAGGGTGGGTTTAGATTCAGCTGAAAGGACCAACCAAGATCACTGCTTCCCACACTGAGCACTTAACTTTGTCCCTTACTTGAATCTGCAAAGGATAATAAATATTGCCTGTTATTTACAACTTCCCTAAAATCTTTGCCCAGAACCCCCCAAAAACCACAAAACCTTTCCTCATAGCTTTGTAGGACAGTGTTCTATAAGTATTCATTGTGTTTCCATAAATCCTCACTGTAATTTCCAATTTTCTAAATATATAAAATAATTGTGTCTAAAAATTAATGACAGATCCAAATATTTTAAGTGCTTAAAAATATAAAAAGATAAAGTCATGGAATGATTTACAATTCTTAACAAAGCAGTAGAAACTGACATTAAATAAGTAAAAGGACAATTGTTTTAGGTATGGTACCAATCCTTTTCAAAATTAATATTATTTTCTCAGGAAAGATTATCCCTTGCACAGATAACACTTTGCACAGTTACTTGAATGTAATAAATTCTGACTAAATATTAATTAAATTATAGAACATGAGACGTTTGAAATTTAATTACTTAAATATGGGACTTTATATTTCCATAATATACAATAAATCAACTGGAAGGAAGTCATTTGGAATTATTTCCATAAAAACTTGCCAAAAGCTCTCTCAACATACATATTAAAGACTTTGCCCTGATACTCTAATAATCAAAACCTTTTATTAATCAAGTGCCTGTGCTTATATAAGAAACAATATCTGTAATTTAGATCACTCATGACTGTTACAATATCTTTTGCCAATTTTGACTGAAGAGAACTGTGTTGGCATGCTGAATAGCTTTATAAATATCACATTTTTGGCCATGTAACAATCTATTGAAAACATATCAAATAAAATTTATTGATCACACTAAAAAGTAAAAGGAGTAGCTTCAATTATAATTATAGAATTTGGGAGGTATTTAGTGATTTTATGAAAGAAATCATAAGATAAATTTTATATAAAAAAATGTTTTCATTAATTTAATATAAATAAGATACTTGTATTTGACACATTCTGCAGGATATATAATTTTCAGGTTGATATCTAGTTTTCCCAGAATCTTCTGGCAAAAAGTTTTTTCTTTCATGATTGGCAAATGCTTTAGTATGCCTCATACAGATTTCACTCTTGGGGCCTAATTTAACAGAAGTGGTAGAAGCATAATGAACATTTTTTTGGACTTTGTGTTACAACCTTTTTTTTTAATATGATTATTTTAATAACAAGGGAATTGTTCATTTGCTCTTTAATTTGATTTTCACATATTGAAGGTTATAAGGTCAAACACTGCCTTCTTTATTTAAGGTCTTTTCTGATGTCTGAAATAAAGAATATTCATAATTATACTCTTCTTTTTGCAGTTACAGTGATACCCTAAAGAATATGTCAGGTTAATATATAGGTTAAAAAAATTGGCCAACTAACTGAAATAAAACAAATAAATGATTTGGAGTCAACTAACTGCTTCTACTGTCTATATGGTTGTAAACATCTCCGGGTTTGATCACTATTTCTACGGAAAGAGAGTTAAAAACATAATCATTACAATGGAAAGGACAGAGAATAACAAGTGTTGGCAAAGACATAGATAAATTTTAATATTTATGTACCACTAATAAAATTATGTTTATGCATCTATTTTAAGTTTTTAGTATGTCAAAAAATGGAAATGTACATATTTTTTCCAACATTTTCTGCATATAAACTTTCCAAATATAAGCTTGTATAATCTTCACAAAGGGCATGTATAGTATGTTTATACAGCACTATATTTAATATTCCCAAGCTGGAAAGTATTGACATAAAATGAACAAATAATTTGTATTATATTTATGCAATGAAACACTATACAGCACTGAGAATGAATAATTTACAACTACACAACAACCCAGATGAATCACCAAAATAAATGTCAAGTGAAAGAAACTAGACTCCTAGAAGTATCAATACATACTGTATGATTCCAATTATATAAAATTTAAAATGCGACAAAGCTAATCTCTTAAGTCAGAAGTCAGGGTAGTGATTACCTCTAGGTTGGTGAATAATACCTGAAAAGGAGCGTGATGAAGCTTAAGAGGTGATTTTTTTTTCCTGACTGGATTCTGATCCCCCAGATGTGCTCAGTGTATGACAATTCATCAAACTGTATATTTATCTTTAGTGTATATATAATATATTTGCAAAAGCTTTGCATAAAAAGAGAAATTTAAATGAGCCTCATTGTAATTAAGTATATATGTACTACTCTAAAATAATATAAAGAGTTATTAAAAATTTGCTAAAATATATGTATTTATATTTATACCCTATAGCCTAATAAAGACCTAGGTTATTCAATAACTGTGTTTCTACAGAAGACAACATTCTGTAATTTGGATCAATAAAGAATATCATAATTTCTTCTACCAGTAAATAACAGAAGTTTCCCATTGTAATCAACTGACATACACATCTAATTGTATTGTTATAATGATTTTATAGAGATCATAAGTTATTTTTTTCCAAAATTTTGCTTGAATAAAAGAAATAAGAAATACATCATATCTCAAACTGAGTAACATACTTCTGCAGAATGAATACAAATTAAAGATTACCTTTATATAACTAGTGGCAGAATTGACACTGTAAAAGTTTTGGGGGACTAACTTAGTTAATAAAAAGAAGTTTGAGTTTGAGAATATTTCACACTATAGACAACCAACTATACTTCTCCAAAGAGGGATAAAGAATACATACATTAAAAATGTCTGTGCAGGGCTTCCCTGGTGGCGCAGTGGTTGAGAGTCCGCCTGCCGATGCAGGGGACGCGGGTTCGTGCCCCGGTCCGGGAGGGTCCCACATGCCGCGGAGCGGCTGTGCCCGTGAGCCATGGCCGCTGAGCCTGCGCGTCCGGAGCCTGTGCTCCGCAACGGGAGAGGCCACAACAGTGAGAGGCCCGCGTACCACAAAAACGCTGAGCCTGCGCGTCCGGAGCCTGTGCTCCGCACCGGGAGAGGCCGCAACAGTGAGAGGCCCGCGTACCACAAAAAAAAAAAAAAAAAAAAAAGTCTGTGCAAAACAAAACAAAAACACTAGGCAATGTTTTCTGATAAATACAAAACAAAAACAAAAACATCAAAACAAACAACGACCACCTTTGGGATGGAGAAATTAGAAACCTGGGATTTAGTTCTAGTTCTACATGTAGAACTTTGATAGCTTTGCATGTCATAACTAGCTATTTTTTCATTAGTTCAACCAATATTGATCAAATATCCACTACATGCTAGGCATTTCTCAGTCTGAGAATTTAAAATAAATAGAATTATTATTCATTCGCTTTTTCACAGACTCAGGACATGGAAATGAGTAATTAAATGAAATGGATAACCATGAAGGGTCTGCAGAAACATCCACGAGCACAGACATGGGAGGATAACAGTAGGGTGATAGCCAAAACCCAGTTGTGACTCTTTACTCCTAGATCAGTGTCTTGGATTCTGATTCATGCTGTGCATCTAAACAACAGATCACTGGAAATATTCTTAGGGAAGAATTTGGTCCTGTTTATGCCACATCCAATGACTGTTCATGCTGCTTCCAAATATTCTTGACTTATAAACTTGGTGAAATTACACTTCATGCTTCAAAAAGATTGAATAGTTAGACTATTCTCATAAAGTTAACAAATGAACCAAATACGTGCTTCCCAAAGTTCATTTTATAATTGTATTCTAAAACAAACAAAAATTTTTTGATTTTTTAAACTTTTTATTTTAAAATAGAGAATTGCAGAAAGTTGCAGGGGCAGTACAAAGGTCTCATGTACCGTTAAGCCAATTTCCCCAAATGGTCACATCTTACATGATTACAGTGTAAAACAAAAACAAGGAATTTGACATTGATATGATGTGACTGTAAATGAAGATTTCTAACAGGTTTCAATTAAAACCCAATCTGTGTGTGTGTGTGTGTGTGTGTGTGTACCTATGTGTATGAGGGTGTGTTTACTTTCTTAGTTACACTGTATCCTTTCAACAAATTTTGATTAACTAACAGAATCTTTTTCAAACATTTGTCTCCAAATTCCAGACCTTGATAAAATATCTATCTGATTTCTGAGATATACATAAGGGATCAGTCCACTGTCTTTATAATCGTATAATTACGATTCATCACCTGTCTTTTCTGTTTCCATTCTATCAATATTTAGTTTTCCCATATCTGACTATTGTCTGTCAGCAAATGAAACAGTGTAAGTGGAACAAGAAGCTACAATACAGTGACTGTGCCCTTGAAACAAGATTTCAAGAGTCTCTTTTTCAGGTTCTTTATTTTTTTGCCTTCTTCTTCTCTGCTCTCTTCCATTCCTATTCCTTTCTTACAATATTGAGACATACACAGAACATCATTTCAAGAATGGAGAATTTAGTCATGTACCATGTTTGCACATAGCTTTAATGTGATTGTCTATGATTCCGTAGGCAAACATAATAACCCTGCATTGCACACAAAGTCTGTAGTCATATCATCTGTGGCTACAGATGGAAAACAGCCTGCACAAACAGTAGGTATTGCTAACCAGGTGGATTTCCAGTTTCAATATGTTTGAACAAATCTTTGGGTAACAAACACAAAGACATTAGCAACAGGACAATGTTGAAGAGGTGTCAGGAGAAAGCACTCTCAAGTCCAACCCTAAACATTTTCTATAAAATCCAAGAATTACTTGAAGAATCTTAGCATATCTGAGCTTATTTCCTCTATTACCTCTGGAGCAGCTTAAAGGCTGCCAATCTCTCCTCCTCTCATTGCTGTGAGATTACCAGTGTAATTCAAAGGAAAAAAAAAATACAGTCTAAATTAGCTGAATGCTCTCAACCTCTAGAGAATTTAAAATCAGGAAACATGACTATTTACGCCTGTTCTTATATCTTATTTGCCTTTATTTTCTTTAAAAAAAAAATCTGACTTTTGCTTATTCAAGGCCATGACCAGCAGTTTGGGAAAGGAGAGATCTTCCTGTGATTGTTCTTCTCCTTTCCTCACCATTTCTACCTAAGCGACCCCTGATGCTCTTTGATAATGAAGCTACCCAATTGTGGCCTGATAACTACTGGGGCTGCTTAACACACAGTGCCTGATCCCATTTTTGAGGGGTTCCTGTCCTCCCCAGAGCCCCTGACACACAGCATTCAATAGAACACCCAGTTTCAACTTTCACCTTCAGGACCACTTCCCTCCTTAGTGACTCATTCAAGCAGGAAAGGGAAATCTGTGTTGGGGTGTGGAGTTTTCCCTTCAGATTAAAATGCTTCTGGCTGCTGGCAAAATTAGAAAAACAGCTTCAAGGATAAAATAGTTTTATTTTATTTAATGCTACCAGTAGGAGAAGTTTTTAACATCTACACCCACAAGCATGCCCCTTGAGGATTCAGAAGTCACCCCCCTCCTTATATAATACATATAGCACTTTACCTCTGAAAATGATTTCTGACGATGACACGAATATCAAAATTAGGAAAACAGCCAGAAAGCATTTCCTTCCTTTTATGTTTTGTGCCAGTTGCCCTCCCTGAGTCTTTTCATTTATCCTGGCAGAGGTTTGTCTCTTTGCCTTTAAAAGTTAAATCCACCTTCATCGCACAATGTAGAAAGAAGTGAAATTAAACTGCAGTGTGTTCCAGAGGAGAAAATCTACTTTATTCATCTCTCAGCCCTACTTTAACTTACACTGACCTAATTACAGCCCACACCAGGAGAAGCAGAAGAGCTGAAGGAGCACTTCTGCCACCTAGTGGTCAATTCCCTGTATTGTGCACTGAGACCTCCACGTTTTCGCTTTATTTTTGAAATGTCTGGCACACAAGTGTAAATGACCTTCCCTAGTCTCTGCATGAATACTGAGGATATGCATCACACACTGCTCTGTTCCTTTGGAGATTTCAAAATGTAATGGTCTTCTAAAGAACTCTATTTAGAGAAGGGTGAATTAATGGCTCTTAAGATGAACTATAACTTGAAAACTGTATTATTAAGACTGTATAACATTTCATGAAAGTTAAATTGAAAATGATAATGCAAATATTAATAGCCATTAAAGCTATCTTTTAAATATTATGAATCGAATTGAATATTTAGGGATGTTAGCACCCTTCTCACTAAATCAGTTATCCTTTCTCATAGCAGCTGCATGATTTAGCTAGCTGAATGATTTCCTCAGTGCAGCAACTGGCGTGTTTATTTGTTTGCTTTTGGGAGTGGTAGTGGACATTTCAGAATGCTCCGTTCTCTTTTTTCTGGCTTCATTAACGAGTTATTGATCAGTGACTTGAAAGAAAAACTTGGATGAAAAATGTAGTCAGCCTTAAATCACCAATGCTAATTAAAATCAGGGAAAGGAAGGAAAATGGAAGGTGCTAAAAATACCCTAATATCAGGGTAGCCAATCTCCTCCTCCACCAAAGCATCAAGGCAGCAACCATGAGCTTAGCCTAGCTTCCCTGGCTGTATCACAAAGCAGGGAAACACCCCAGTGCAAAAGTTCCCATGGATAGAAAATGAAGGAATCTGCTGTGTACAGAGTGGGTAATCAATGCTAGAATCATTAGGGTAAATAATGGTCAGGGTCACATGTACAGTCCTTTCAACAAAGCACTCAAAAGGGATATGATAATTTTCAGTGTTAGAGTAGATTAAGATGCTCTTCAACATAGTGACTCCAGATTGCTTATCATACTAAATCTAGAGAGAAAATTAGTAAAGAATTTTCATCATTATTTATAAGGACTGTTAAGTACCTACTGTTTTGAGATCTTGTTTAGAGTCGTGGTGATACAAGAGTCTATTTATATGATTTATGGCTTAACCAGACCTATTTTATTTTATGAAAAGTTAGTGTGTTAAAATTGATATGATGGGCTTCCCTGGTGGTGCAGTGGTTGAGAGTCCGCCTGCCGATGCAGGGGACACGGGTTCGTGCCCCGGTCCGGGAAGATCCCACGTGCCGCGGAGCGGCTGGGCCCGTGAGCCATGGCCACTGAGCCTGCACGTCCGGAGCCTGTGCTCCGCAACGGGAGAGTCCACAACAGTGAGAGGCCCGCATACCACTAAAAAAAAAAAAAAAAATTGATATGATAACATATTTATCAAATGTTTATTGGAGAGTGAACTATGGGCCAGTCCCTTTAACAGACACAAAGTTTACATATTACAAGCAAAAACCAACATGGTCAGGCTCTCATGAAGGTTAATTTGATTTTTTTCCTCTACTCTCTGCACCATGCACACTAAAATAAGAAATGATGTATGATGTATTGCACAGTATCTAAAAATCAACCCTCTCTTTCCAATTCCACTGCCTTGCTTAAGTCAACCTTCTTTATTCTTAGCCTCGATTATGTCAGTGGCTTCCGAACAGGTCATTATGTTCAATCTCTGTATTCTCCAAAAACTCATATGTTGAAATCCTCACCCCACCATGTGATGGGATTGGGAGGTGGGAATTTGGGAGGTGATTAGACCATGAGTGTAGAGGCCTCATGGATGGGATTAGGGTCCTATGAAAGAGACCCTCGAGAACTCTCTCACCCTCACTCTGATAAATGAGGGCACAACGCAATGTGGGTAGTCTGTAATCCAGATGAGGGCCTGCACCAGAACCTGACCATGCTGACACCATAATTTTGCACTTCCTGCATCTAGAACTGAGAGAAATAAATTTCTGTGGTTTACAAACAACTTGATATATGGTATTTTTATAGCATCCTGAAAAGACTACGACAAATAGTTTCTTCACAATTTGAATTAAGTAAGGGAGTGAGACTTGCAGATATCTGAAGAAGAGCATTCCAGACATCAGGAATTGTTAGCACAGTGACTCAAATTGGACCTTGGTTGGTGCGGTCCATAGGGGTTAAGAAGCTAATAAGGCTAGAAGAGAGTGAAAAAGAGGGAAAGTAGTACAATTTGAAGCAAAAGCATTCATATCATGTAAGGTCTTATTGGCTTTTATAAAAACACTGGCTTGTAATCTTAGACAATAGTGCCTCTGGAAGATTTAGAGCAGAGGGGTGACATTATCCTGATAAAACAAGATCCCTAAGGCTACTGTGTTCAGAATTGACTTTCTGTGGACAAATATTTGGAAGCTATTGGGGAAATACAGGTAGGGTATAATAATGGCTTCGACTGCAGTAGTAGCATAAGTAGTTGGCTTCTAGATATATATGATGATCCATCAGTATTTTCTGAAGAAACGTATTTGGGATGTAGGAGGAAGACAGAAGTAAAGGGGTGACCCCAAGTTTTCTGATATTTAAAACTGGAAAAAGGGAGTTCCCATTAACACCAAAGGGGAAGAGCGAGGGAAAAGCAAGGTTTGGGGAAAAGATTAGGACATATTAAGTTTGAGATATCTATTTGAAATGCAAATGGAGATGAGTAGGCAGTTGTATATCTGTCTGTAATTTAGGATGAGAGATCTGAAGCCATATTTGGAATTTTCAGAATACAAATGGTATTTCAAACCCTGAGACTGTATGAGTTCACCAAGAGAGAACACAGATAGCAAAGAACAGACTTTTAAAAACATTCTCAACTTTGGAGTAGTCTACCATTAATAAATCAAGAAGAAAAGGGGAAACCTACAAAGGAGATTAAAGGTGTAGCCACTAAATAAGCAAAGACCAAGAGAATTTTGTTCTGGAAGTCCAGTGAAAAGTTCTTACAAGTGAAGGAGCAATCGACATATCAGTGCAGCTTATAAATCAAGTAAGATGAACACTGAGAACTGACCATTGGATTTATCAGCATGGAGACCACGAATAACCTTGACAAGAGCAGTGCTAGTAGACTGTGAGAAAGATAGCATGATTGGAGCAGATTCAAGAGAGAACAGGTGGAAGAGAGAACGTGAAGAAAGTAAATATGCAATATAAACAAATATACCAGTATAAAGCTTTCAGTATTATTTGTGTTCATATTGTTGCAAGAATTTAATAAATCAGTCATGATGACTATGTACCTCAAGACAAAATATAATTACTTCTTGAGCCTCTTTAGAATTAAGCAGATAATGAAATAACAGAAATTGAAGTAATGCAAAAAAAACCTAAAAACTACTTTATTGTTGTTGTTTTTATTATTATTATTAATGTTCTTCATATTCTTTGTTTTCCTTATATTCCTCCAAATGCAAAATTAGATATATTAATAGTTTAATTACAGATTTTCACAGGTGACCTTTTGTACAGGAATCACCAGTGAATGGACTATATATACAAAAGTGTCTTGTAACATGCAAGGTAAGTATGACTAAAGTGAGAAAAATACACAATATATATATTCCTTTTAAAGAAAACAACTGAGTTCCAAAAATAAGACAAATGATTAAATTTTAATTTATTTGATAAGTTAATAGAGATTTAATAAAATGTACTGTGTTAAAGAACAACACTAATCAAAACAAAGAAATTTAGACCTTGATTTATCATTTACCTGGGATGACTATCCTTAGAAAGTTTCTGTCTTCAGTATCTATCTATACTTAAGAGAGTAAAACAGCTGTGTTATATTCCTAACTAAGAAGAAAAGAATATGCAGGAAAAATGAATATTCAATTTTAGAAGCAATTCATAAAATATAAACATAAATAATAAAAGCACAAATCATGCATTAAACTCTGCTGGGTCTAAAATACTGACACACAAAACCCCACAAATAGCTGAAACAATCTTGAGAAAGAAAAATGAAGCTGGAGGAATCAGGCTCCCTGGCTTCAAACTATACTACAAAGCTACAGTCATCAAAACAGTATGGTACTGGCACAAAAACAGAAACATAGATCAATGGAACAGGAAAGAAAACCCAGAAATAAACCCACGCACCTATGGTCAATTAATCTACAATAAAGGAGGCAAGAATATACAATAGAGAAAAGTCTCTTCAATAAGTGGTGTTGGGAAAACTGGACAGCTACATCTAAAAGAATAAAATTAGAACATTCTCTAACACCATACACAAAAATAAACTCAAAATGGATCAAAGACCTAAATGTAAGGCCGGGCACTATAAAACTCTTAGAGGAAAACATTGACAGAACAATCTTTGACATAAATCACAGCAATATCTTTTTTGATCCACCTCCTAATGAAAATAAAAACAAAAATAAATGAACGGAACCTAAACTTAAAAGCTTCTGCACAGCAAAGGAAACCATAAACAAAACAAAAGACAACCCACAGAATGGGAGAAAATATTTAAAAGTGAAGTGACTGACAAAGGATTAATCTCTAAAATAAATAAACAGCTCATGCAGCTCTATATCAAAAAAACAAACAACCCAATCAAAAAATGGGTAGATCTAAACAGACATTTCTCCAAAGAGGACATACAGTTGGCCAAAAAACACATGAAAAGATGCTCAACATCACTAATTATCAGAGAAATGCAAATCAAAACTACAGTGAGGTACAGTGTAGTCCACAAACAATAAATGCTGGAGAGGGTGTAGAGAAAAGGGAGCCCTCCTATACTGTTGGTGGGAATGTAAATTGTTACATCCACTATGGAGAACAGTATGAAGGTTTCTTAAAAAACTGAAAGTAAGGAATTCCCTGGCAATCCAATGGTTAAGACTCTGTGTTCTCACTATCGAGGGCCCAGGCTCAATCCCTTGTTGTGGAACTAAAATCCCACAAGCCTCATAGCCAAAACAAACAAACATGCAAACAAAAACAAAAACACTAAAAGTAGAACTACCATATGATCCAGCAATCCCACTGGTGGGCATATATCCATAGAGAATCATAATCTGAAAAGATACATGCACCCCAATATTCACTGCAGCACTATTTACAATAGCTAAGACATGGAATCAAGCTAAATGTTCATCAACAGAGGAATGGATAAAGAATATGTGGTGCATATATACAATGGAATATTACTCAGCCGTAAAAAACAAATGAAATAATGCCATTTGCAACAACATGGATGGACCTAGAGATTATCATACTAAATGAAGTAAGTCAGACAAAGACAAATATCATATGATATCACTCATATGTGGAATTTAATTTTTTTTTTAAATGATACAAATGAACTTATTTACAAAACAGAAGCAGTCTTACAGATATTGAAAACAAACTTACGGTTACCAAAGGGGAAATGTGGGGGGAAGAAATAAATCAGGAACTTGAGATGAACATACACACACTACTATATATAAGATAGATAACCAACAAGGACATACTGTATAGCACAGGGAACTCTACTCAATATTCTGAGGTAACATCTAAGAGAAAAGAATCTAAAAAAGAATGAATATATGTATATGTATAACTGAATCGCTTTGCTGTACACCTGAAGCTAACACAATATTGTAAACCAAATATATGCCAATAAAATTAAAATTTAAAAAAACTAAGATAAAATATTGAGGCTAAAAGAGAAAAGACAAATCATGAATAAAATCACAGAGGGCTACCTTAACCACCTTAATGTAAAGCAGGCCCATGATAGCTGAAACTGTCCCCCCAAAGCATGGTGTTATGAAAGGGTCCTCTATGTAGTTCAAACAAGATTAATTCATGATCTTATTGTGAAATATCTTTTAGATTTTGGCAAGATACTTGACAGACTCTTACTTAAAATAGTTCAGTTTGAGAGCATGAATTTGAGTCTAGCAAAGGGAAATGAAGATTTCACATGAATATCTTAATCCTTAAAAGCAAGAAAGCTTTCCACTGAAAAAGGCAGAGCATTTGAGGACACGACTTTCCCAGTCTTTGGCCTACAAATATATTAGATCCTCTTTTAAATCCTCCTTTCATTTAGTCTTAAAGTCTGTGAAGTCAGGATTTACTATTTCACCTATACAGAAAAAAAAAAATATCCATCTTAAGGTTTCTTATGAGTTATAAATAGAGTCTGCTGAAATCAATTTTAAACATTAACACATAGTCTTGGCTAGATGAAATAAAACAGACACACACATGTACAGAAAAAAGAAATAAAATAGAACATTTGTTTAGTATTAAAAATTCATTAGTATATTTGAGGGAATAAAATATATTCATAAGCTGTTTTAAATATTTAATGCTAAAGATTTTACTACCAAATAAATTCACTGAAGAATAGTCTTAAATTCATGTGGTTTTTTTTCCTTTAATAAATATGCCAGGTTTAATTATCCCAATCTAAACAGTATAGAAGGCAGTGAACATTAAATCCACTGTAATGTTGTTTTTAGGCTGTATTACCTTCATTGATATCAATTTAATTAAAGTGTGCATTGGCAAGGATGAAAATGACTTAATTGTTTAAAACAAAGATTTTCTGAGTCATTGCCAAACCGGAAAATTAAGCACCCCATATGACCCTTTTTTTAATGTTTCCTACAAAACTACTCCATGGAAGTAAGTTTGGAGAAACCATAACTAGTACATTTTTATTGTTTTTATCGAATAAATAGAAAAATTTTAAATTACCATATCAGAAAAACAGTTTTTAGATGGACAAAGGATAAAGTTTTAAATGGATATCTAAGGAAACGTGATTTTCCACAATTATACTTAGATTTCAGATGTTGATAAACTTTTCTTGAACTACTATATTTGCATTCATTTGTCTTCTGTTTGATTTTCTTTGAAATATAAACACAAAAATATAAAAGGTGAGACTCACATTCCTTGTAAGTGAAGCATTTTTTTTCATTTTTTATTCCTTGCTTATAGTTGAGTCCCTGGAACTTAGTAAACAATAAATATTTATTGAATATATGTATGTTTGAATGGCTAAATGGTTAGAAAAATGAATAAATGAAATATCACTTCCTATTTTAAAGTTGAAGACATTTAGCCTTAGAAATGTTAAGTAACTTACTTAAAGAATTATTACTGAAAACACTAAAGATCCTGTTGTCAAGCTGAGGACTCTTCATTATAACATTCTTCTCATCTGTGGAAATACTGTTTAAGTAAGAGTAGGGGTAGCATTTTGGGGAGTGACAATTGCTATAGAAAGATAAGACAGTTTTAACTAGTATTCTAATATCTGTTTAGACATTGACGAAAATGAACTAAGAGACAGATCATAAATGAAGTGATTATGAGCTGGATTAGTATGGTAAATGAAGCTACCAGGAGGACAAAACAGTATTTTAGATAACTCATAAGAGAAACCCATAAAACCTGGACTGTAAATGGATAAATGAGATAAGAGTGCTGAGAAATCAAAGCAAACTCCAACAATCATTTGTCTGCAGGATCTGGAGAATGATGTCTTCATTTTCATTAAGGAGGAAAAATGTGACTCACTGAGGAAAATATGATAATTCGAAGTTTCAAAATTCTATGCTGTGAAGAGAGTGAAGATAACAGAATAAACATATCTTGTAGGAATTAAGTAAAAAGCCCAAATTAAAAAAAAAACAAAACTTTAAAATGGTAAGTGTGGTAATGATCTTTATCCTCATTGAAGAAACTCAAGTGAATGAATGAACAATATACTGACTTTCTTCCTGCTCCTCAATGATGTCCAGATCATTTTTTTCCTTTGGGCCTTTCTATTGCTGTATCTTCTGCCTAAAACGTTCTTGCACATATCTCCTTAGCTGATTTTGCTTTATCATTCAACTATCAACTGAAATATCATCTCCTCAGAGTGACCTTTCCTAATCTTAGTACTTATTATATGCAAAGCACTGCTTTATGTGCTTTTACATATATTTTTTTACATATATTAACTCAATCCTGATGAAAGTCCCATGAACTAGGTACTATCATAATTATACTTTTCTTAAAGAAAATGAAAACAAAGAAAATATAAGAAATCTGTAATAACAGCTAAAAAGTAGTCAACTTAGTAATCAGAGAAAAATGAGATTTGAACCAAGGCAGTTTGTGTCTTAGTACATGAGCTCAACAACCAGTCAATGCTGCCTATTTGTTAATCCTTACTGATAATATCTTAGAATGCATAACACTCTGAAACCATTGTATTCCTTTATTTCCTGGTACATTTTATGCTCTTTCCAGAGAGGCTGTGTCCATAGACAGAATGCCAAAGGCCTATTCTTCGGCGTAAGTGTGAAATGAAATAAACCTGCATCAGCGAAGCAGGGAGATTGCAAGTACTCTTACATTTTATTAATTTAAATATTCACATCCTTTTTACCATGCAGCCCCTCCCACTAAAGAGGGAGACTATATTTCCCCTGCCCCTTGGCTTTGTGTTTAGCCCTATGATGTGCTTTGGCCAGTGGGATATTGATGACAGTAACTTGACCAAAAGCCAGAAAAGCATGTATACATCTCTGTTTTCACCATGAGAAGAACATGGTTTCGCTAGTTTGCTGGTTCAGGAAACAGATCCAACTGAGATCAGCCTACCCCCCAGCTTATCTGCAAACTCACAAGCTAAGTAATGATTCTCAGTTTTTGTGGTCTGTAGTGAGAGCTGATTGATTCAGAAATTGGTACCGGAAGAGTGGTAGTGCCATTATAAAAACCAAAATTATCTGGCATTGCCTTTTCAACAAGCAGCAGGCCCCGAGGAAACAGAAGAGACTAGGAAAATGTCACGGGAACTGTTTTAGGAGGATGAGAAATTGGAGACATGTGTTTTGTAGTGATGAAATGTTTGGTAAAACTCTCACGTAAAGTTACTTAGAAGATTAAAACTGTACCTAATGAATTTTTGGAACTGCACAAGAAGAACTCCAAGGAAAATAGAATGTTGACAACCTGGGCTTTGCTCTTTTAGCTGCAAAAAATAAAAACTAAAAGTAAAAGATGGGCTCAAAAATAAGTTAGCAAGCAGAATTTTGATGGCATATACAACCCAGAACTTGCCAGATTGAAAAATACGACTTTTTCTCATCTCTAGTACCTCCAACCAACAAATAATTCTCAAAATAAGATAAAACTGGAAGTAAAGAGCCTTTCTTTAGTATTATGTTCATGTAGGTCAATAAAACATATATATACACAGCCCTGTCAGGTACTAAAATGTATTATAAAACTAGAGTATTTTTTTACAACTTTATTGAGGTATAATTGATATACAAAAACTGCACATATTTAATGTACACAGCTTGATGATTTTGGACAGATGGTGTACACCCATAACACCACCTCCACAATCAAGGTGATAAATATGTCCATCACTTAAAAGTTTTCCTTGTGTCCTTTTCCATTTTTTTTGCTTTTGAGAACTACCCTCTTAACAAAATTTTGACTGTACAATATCATATTGTTAACTATAGGTACTGTGTTGTACAGCAGATATCTAGAACCTATTTATCTTGTATAACTTTATAGTTATAAACTGAACAACTTCCCACTTCCCTCTCTCCCCATCCTCTGGAAACCACCAATCTATGTTCTGCTTCTGTAAGTTTGACTATTTTAGATATCTCATATACAGGAAATCATACAGTATGTGTCCATCTGTCAGTGACTTATTTTACTTAGCACAATGTCTTCCAGGTCCACCCTTGTTATCACAAATGGTAGGATTTCTTTCTTTTTAAGGCTGAATCGTATTCAGTTACGTGTATATACCACATTTTTATCCATTCGTTTGTCAATGGATTTTTCAGTTGTTCCCATATCTTGGCTATTGAGAACACTGTAGATATCTTTTTAAGATCTTGATTTCAATTTTCTGTATATATACCCAGAAGTGGGATTGAGTTGATTTAAATGTGTGGTACGGGGCAAAAATGAGTAGATAAATGGAATATAACAGGAACAATAATAAGACATACCTTAGAGAATCTGAAGGACTGTTCTGGTGGTTGAGAATTAGCAGTTAAAAAAGATAGATGCTCCACCATCAAGGAGACGGGGAAGACTGGCAAATTAAATGTGGTCACACATCTTTTGCTACTCTTGTTATGGAGACTGAAAATAATTCCACTTCCTTTGAATTTGGTCCCCATGACTTGTATGATCAATGGAAAGAAATGGTGGCATGAACAATGAAAAGAATGTGGCTGAGCTCAGCTGACAGCCAGCTTCTCCAGCCTATGAGTGAGCCATCTTGGACACACACCCCAGTGGAGTCTCCCAAGCAAGCACCACACCTCTGAGCCCAGTCAACCACAGAAATGTGAGTGATGGTAATAAACTGTGGCTTAAGCTACTAACTTGGGGGTGCGTTATGATAAAGCAACAGATAATTAGAAAGAAGCAGATGATGAAGGCTTGAAAAATAAATTCAGGCAGTGGTAAGTGCTGTGAAGGAGAGAAAAGAAATGAATGAGTTTGGGATATAGCCATGCATTGACTGATTTCATGATACAACAGTATCATTTTACAGTTAGTAAAAGCTAGAACCAGGAATTTATTTTGAATACCCTTGGCTAGAATTAAATTAGTATGAATGGCTTATAAGTAAACAATTTTGGAACGAGTGGTTAACTGGAAATTAATGCTGTATACCCTCATGTATCAACAGAAATAGCATGTGAAATAAAGAGTCAAATGTAAAACATCCTCTATTAAAAAAAAAAAAACTAGGTGAAAGAAATACATGGGATATTAAAATATTTGTAGAATACATGTCAAAAATATCAGATTATTTAATATGTGAGGAGCTTTTAAAAATCAAGAAAAGGGAAGTAAATGTCTTAATTTAAAAATGTACAGGGCTTCCCTGGTGGCGCAGTGGTTGCGCGTCCGCCTGCCGATGCAGGGGAACCGGGTTCGCGCCCCGGTCTGGGAGGATCCCACGTGCCGCGGAGCGGCTGGGCCCGTGAGCCATGGCCGCTGAACCAATGAAAAAATAAATTTGTAAAAGAAATTTCAATGAAAAATATAAAAACATATTCAACCTCATAAGTTTAAGATGCAAATTAAAATTACTGACATATTTTAAACCTCTTGTCCTTAATAAATGAATGTTTTAAAAATAAAATTAGAGCATCTATTGGTGTCAAAAAATGAGTACCTGGTATTCTGCCACTCGGTCACAGTATTTTTTTGAGTGTGCTATGGCATTATCACAAAACTGAATAGTTCAAACACCTTAACATCTTAAATAAACACATTAAAGGAAATTATTAGCAATATGTGAAAAATAAATCAATTAAAATATTAATTGCTGTTATTTAAATAACATAATTCAAAAAACAATATGAATAACAAATAATGAAGGATATTTTTAAGAATTAACAATATTTAAATAGCAATTTCAGGATATATATAGCTGTCATGTCAATATATAGTTGACAAATGTTTTTGAAATATTTTTTCAAATGTTTTTGAAATATTGTATTATGAAAAACTCAAATGAGAGAAATGGTATAGCTGCATATTTGCAATTAGATATAGAGTAAGAAGTAGATATAGAAATTGAAATCAAGATAGAGATGAAGAAAGAGGTAAAGATGATAGAGTTAAAGACAGACAGAAATCCTGATATAGCAAAAACAGTGAGAGAATTTTCACTAAAATATGAAGGTAAATCTAATGGGTAGTAAACTTAGGTAGAACGTTTATAACCAACTTTACTGAGTTACAATTTACGTTAAATAAAATGCACTCATTTTAAGTGTAGTTAGATGAATTTTGACTGAGATACACCATGTAACCACCCTTACATTCAAGATACGGAAATATTCCCATTCCTCCCCCAGATCCCCTCCTGATGCTTTAGACATTTTACTGATTTTTTAATCAACCTAATTGATGTGCAACTCACACAAAGTAATATGTAATTATTCATAGCATAAGATAACTATGTTAAGGTCTACTAGGTTTATCCACTATAAAGAAATATATTATTTTTCCATTTGTCGTCAACAAATATTTTGTGGGAGGAAACACTGAAACCCTGTAAAATATTGTTCTTCATCAAACTTTCATAAACTGATTTTAGCATCACTTTTTTATTTGTCTCTTTTGGTTAAATTAATTAATATGATAGTTGCAAGGTGTTGATTTTCTAACTCCATTCTTTACTGTATATTTATAATTACTATTCTATCAGGGAGAGATTTCTCTATGTATTTACATATCTATCTATTGATCCATTTATTTATGTATTATCTGAATTGGTATAAAAATATACACATACAAAAAGAGAGAGAGAAACCTTGTTACTGTCCACAATTTCCATTCAGTTTTAATTTGGACTTTTAGTTCACAGAAGTATTTATATAATTTAACTTACAGAATTTATAAACCATACAGGAAAAATAATTATAAGATGAAAATAAGATGATGAGTACAATAATGTTAAATATTTTTCTCAGATTTCCTTCTAAATGTGCATAAAATAATATTTCTATAAAATTATTGTCCAATTTTTTCTTGTTCTTGAAAAAGAAAACATTATACTCTCAAATTCGAAAAAATTCTTTGCCTTTTAAAGTTCTGTATTTCTTTAAAATTCCACTAAAATTAACTATGAAATTTACAGTTATAGTTTGTTCAATCAGTTATGCTTTATCTCTTTAGTACTGAATGATTATGGGTTAATAAAGCAATGGCCGCAGCATAGTGAGAAGCTTAGATATAAAAAGTTAATTCCTATAAGGATTTAATCCCAATATGTAAGAGATCAGGTAATAAGTTTCCTCACTTAAAAAGTAAGAGATGATAATAATAACGCCTATTTTATAGGGTTGTTGTGAAGATTAAATGAAAGAATTAAAGGAGAAAAAGCAATAAAGTGTGGAGTACAGTTCCTGACCTATAATGAATCATTTAAAAGTTAACCTTATTATGAGATAGCATCGCTATACCCTTAAAACTAAAATATTCCTTATTAATTAAAGAAAATTAAAATATTGTAACAGGATTAGTGAATATTAGGTATAGTGAAAATAGCTTGAAATTTAAAACCCATCATTTTGTATGTGAATCCTAGCTGTGTTACTTAACAGTGATGTTATTTGCTCCCTATGTGACCATACATAAAATTACTTAACTATTCTGCACTGTTCCGTCCCTTTAACCATAAAGTGGAGATGATGATGATGATTATAATACTTTTTTGTGAATACTCTTTTGAATTCACATATTTAATGAAACTTGTAGTATAAAATTTTCCAAAATTATAATAATGTAGGACATACCCATATACTATTACGTAGACTTAGCAAATGTTAACAACTTGACAGATCTGGTTAAGCTTTTCTTTTTTTCTTTAGCAATGTTATAGACACTCATAAGCCACTCAGGACTATCTTACACAGAGGTAAGCACTACTTTAAGATTAACATATATCTTTCCTATCCATTTACTGCATAAATGTATGTCATTTTGTATAGTTTTAAAGATACATAAAAGAAATTATTTTATGCATCATTTACCAATTTGTTACCGCGATTTACAGATACCCATAAATCTAGTTCACTTATCTTGACCTCCATGAATTTTAAGTGTAGTTATTATTATTACTGCTTCCAAATGTGCAAGTACTATGCTAGTTTTCTGCAATATAAGATCAACATTTTTAGGATCATTTTAACCTAATAAATGATTATTTTCATTTTTTATTCAAGTATAGTTGATTTACAACATTAGTTCCAGGTATACAGCATAGTGATTCAATATTTTTAGATTATACTCCATTAAAAGCTATTACAATATAAAGGCTATAATTCTCTGTGTTATACAATATATACTTGCTGCTAATCTATTTCATACATAATAGTTTGTATCTCCTAATTCCATAGTCTTAATTTGCCCCTCCCTCCTCTAACCACTAGTTTGTTTCCTATATCTGTGAGTCTGTTTCTGTTTTGATATATATATATATATATATATATTTGTATTATTTTTTAGATTCTACATATAAGTGATATCATACAGTATTTTTCTTTCTCTGTCTGACTTCTTTCACGAAGCATACTATCCTCTAGATGCATCCACGTTGCTACAAAAGGCAGAATTTCATTCTTTTGTGTGGTTGAGTAATATTCTATTGTATATATGTATCACATCTTATCCAGTCATCTGTTATGGATACTTGTGTTGCTTCCTTATCCTGGCTATTGTAAATAGTGCTGCTATGAACAATGGGGTGCATGTATATTTTGAATTCGTATTTTCATTATTTCCAGATATACACCCAGGAGAGGATTGCTGGTTCATATGGATAAGTGATCAATTTTTTAAAATAATCCTTGAAAAGGATTTTCAAGGATGTGCTTCAAAATAATGTGTACTTGAAATATACGTTGCAGGCTCCATCCAATTAGAACAAGCTATTTTCTTGTTACTCAAAACTTTTTATATCCGCACTAATGTCTGCAACCTATTGTATCACATTCTGAGTTACTCTGTTATAATCTCCCAAAGGGTTTCTGTATTATCCCTTGTATTGGATAAGCTTTTATTTGAAATATTTTGAGTCTCTTTTATTAGGTGCATAAAGATCAAGGATCATTTTATATTTCTCATGTATTATTTATTTTGGAATCAAGTAACAATTCTAATACCTATTACCATCAGTTCATCTGCTACTAATATTACTATGACAGCTTTATTTGGTTGTTGTTGCTGTTATGGTTGCTGTTATTATTATTATCTCAGAATATCTGTTACCTGCTTTTGCTTTCAGCTTGTCTGTGACATGTTTTAGGTCTCCCCTTTCTCTCTCTTTCTCAAATCTGTAAATAATTTTAAAATATTTTTTAGCATATTACTTTAAACTGTATAAGTATATTGATTGCTAATATGTTTGAATTAATGTCCACCATCTTGTTCATTTTCTATTTACCTTACTTACCTGTTTGTTTCTTTTTCTCTCTTTTAAGAGAGAAAAATACACTCCACATACACTCTTTTTAAAATTTTTCCCAATTAATAGACTGGAAATAGTACATTCTTTTTATTTTTTTAAACAAAATGTCATATATTAAGTATGAATACTTTTAAACAATATTACTACGGCTTTTTTGCTATTGTATCTGAAAATCAGAGCCTGTTTCTTAAATAACTGTTGCCCATCTACAGCTGTTCCTCTCGTCTACTACAGAAAAGTACAAGGCACTTAAAGTTTTAGTTCGGATTACATGCATTTTCCATATTATTGCACTATAACATTTTAATTATAATGTTTTAAAATCCCACATTATTACTTACTTTTTAGTTTTATCAAGATATTTGTTGATAAAACTAAATAGTAAGTATTTGTATCATCCATTCCTTTTTTAATGTGTTCAGTTTTCTTTTTAATAAATATACCTAAAACTAGTTCTCCAATAAAGATCTCTAAGTAGTGATTTTTTTTCTATGCATTACACCGTCTTTATTTTATTCTCATCTTGACCAATAATGACCAACATATTCTAGGTTGATAACGACTTTTCCTTCAGCGTTCAACACGTATTATATCTCCTGTCTTATATATTTTTCTGAGTAAGAAGTCTGCTGTTAAGAATTTGTTCCTTTGTAGATAATCTTCCTTCCCTCTCCAGCTGATTTTGAAATTTATTTATTTTTGGTATTCACTCCGGTATTTGTAGGAGTGAAATTATGTTTACTAATCTTAATAAACATTTATTATGCTTCATAAGTCTAAATATTTCTATTGTCTTTTTAATTCTGAAAATTTTGCCTCTCTTATCTTTTGTGAAAATCATTACCTCTTCCCCTTTCTCTCTAATCTTATCTTCTGCATTCCTATTAGAGATAATTTGGTCATTAACTGCTGTTTCACATTTTCCTTCCCTTTATCTATTTTACATACTTTCCTCAGATTCACATTAAGCTTTAAACTGTTTCTTTTTAGCTGTGTTTAATCTTATGCTTTGACTGTTCACCTGTCCACTCATTATTTAGTATCGCTGATATAGATATGGAAATATGGATGTAAATAGAGATACAGATATATAGATGTAGTTTTTTTTCTAGAAGATTTATGTAGTTCTTATTAATTTTGCTTTTTGTTCCTATAATTTCTATTCATTTCACTATAATAGCTTTGCTTTTATTATCCTATAACTTCCATTGTAATTCTGTGCCATTTTCATTCCTTTAATTATTTCATACACACTTATAATTTCTTAAAAATTGTTTAATTATATTGATTTTGGGGGTGCTAATTCTTCTGTGTTGTTTCTACTGACTCGTCCTTAACGTGAATTATTAACTCTTTGATTGCAAAGTTTTATTTTTTTTTTAACTTTTTATTTTATATTGGAGTGCAGTTGATTAACAATGTTGTGTTTGTTTCAGGTGTACAGCAAAGTGATTCAGTTATACATATACATGTATCTATTCTTTTTCAAATTCTAAATTTCAAAGTTTTATATGTGAGCTCTTCTTTAGCCAATGCTTAGTTTGGGATTGTTTTGCTAACTTGTATGCAACCTGCTTTGTGGACAGACTTCTACCAAGCAGTTTAAGTTTACTTCTACAGGTGTCCAGAGCTTACAATGATACTGTTTTTATTTTAATATTAACCTATAGTTATGGATAACTGCACATCCTGGATGACAAAATATAAATCTGGACATTTGTATTCTTACCCCCCACTTCATGTGGCTTTAGGTTAAAGTTTAGTTATCTTATTGGATCCTTATCCCTATGCCTGATTTCCAAACCTCTCTTCTCAGTCTTGGGAAAACTATCTACTTCTGAACTCCTTCAGTGTGTTGAGTGAAGTTTTCTTAGTCATTACTTTTAGTGAGGGATATTCCTTTATGTAGGGGTTTTAGTTCCATCGCTGAAGGGATAAAACTGCATACATATTTCCTTATTTAAAACATAGTCCCGGGACTTCCCTGGTGGTCCAATGGTTAAGAATCCGCCTGCCAGTGCGGGGGACACAGGTTCGATCCCTGGTGCAGGAAAATCCCACAGGCCCCGGGGCAACTAAGCCCATGAGCCACAACTACTGAAGCCCACGTGCCACAACTACTGAAGCCCGCGCACCTAGAGCCCGTGCTCCACAATGAGAGGCCACCGCAAAGAGAAGCCCACACACCAAAACGAAGAGTAGCCCCCTCTTGCTGCAACTAGAGAAAGCCCGTGCGCAGCAACAAAGACCCAGAGCAGCCAAAATAATAAATAAAATAAAACAAAATAAAGTTCCTTGCTAGTAGGTTAATTCCAATTTTATTCCATTATTCATCATTTCCTAGTTATTGATAAATCATGAGTTTTCCATTCCTACTTTGAGTTCACTCTTCAATCCAGCATGTTTCCTTCTTTTCTCTTGAGCTCAACTCTGATTTTAAAATGGTGATTCTATTTTACCCAGCATTTCAGTATATTTCATGCAAGAAATTTTTGATCAGGTCAGTCATCCATGTTACTGGAAGCCATTTCCATTTATTTCTCACTTTGGCAATTACTTTTATGAGAAAAAGCAACATAAGCAAGGTCAGAGGCAGTGGAATTGCCACAGTGAGAGATTTCAAAGCTTTTGCAAAATGGAATATGAAAACATACGTTCAAATCTGTCAGGAAATGGACTTGAGCACCACAAACACTTTTCCAGCTTTGCAACATCATAACTCTAAGAACTCACTTGACTTTCTTGAACCCATAAGGAAGAAACAAATTAAGACACAGCAACACAAAATGTATCTTGCCTTCAAGTTTTTATAAAATTGTACAATTATTATAGGAAGGAGCCTTATAAACTTATTTACTCCAACATCCTAATTTATAAGTGAAGAAATCCCTGAAACATGAACAACCCAGTCAAGTTCTGGTGTAAGAACAGATCTCTTTCTATGCCAGTGTCCTTTTCAGTTTGTGGCTCCTTAAATCTAATTTAGAAAACCCAAAGTTCTTAGGAATAATCCATCCCAACCTACCCCACAGGAAACTTTCAATTTGAGTAAGTTTATTGAAAGTTAGATTTAATTTACTGCTAATGTTCATTTATTCATATAAGCAATTGATAAGCAAAATAGTAAGCATGATATCATTCAAAAAACTGTAATTCTCATACAAATTTTTTCTCAAATTTTGTGTTTTGATTCAGGGAATTTCCTTCCAACTCCTAAATCCTAATGTGTGTGCATATGTGAGTGTGTGTATGATAATCTCATGAAATACTACACAGCTTTGATGCTTCAACAGAACAAAAATAAGATTGAAAAACTCTAGTTTGTGAATCATAATTCTTCTTAAAGATGTAAGAATTTTGCTGGAGGCAGAAATTCATGAAAAGAGTTATAGCCATGCCAAATGTCAGATATGAAGGTATGTTGCTAATATGTGGAAAAATCATCTAAGTAAAGTAAATATTGTGAAACACTGTATACATACTATACTTTTTTAACATTTTGTGAGGATTCTTAGGGTCCCTTTCATTCTATTTTTATCATCGCCAGATTATACTGTTACCCTCATCCTTATCCTCTAAAAGTGAAGTAAATCTGTTTTCTGAAGAAAATCCTGGACTCAAGAATTTGAAAAGTATAAGTGTTACTACATACAGGTAAACATTTTACTATATATATTTGCTATACCTAGATAAGAAGTGTGTGTGTGTGTGTGTGTGTGTGTGTGTGTGCGTGTAGGGGAGCAATTTAATAACTATGCATAAAAGACATATTTGGAACAACTGGGTAATTTTGATATGGACTATAGCATATTAGATAACAGTAAAGTACCAATGTTTCATTTCTTGAATAATTGGGTAGTTATGGTTCTGTAGTAAAATATGTTTTTAGAGGATGTATGCTGAAGTATTTAACACCATGATATTTATAACTTACTATAAACATGAGTGTTTGTGCATGAGTGTGTGTGAGTGTGTGTGAGTGTGTGTGTGTGTTGTGTGTAGAGAGAGAGAGATGGAAAATGACAAATTGTTAACAATTGGTGGATTTAGGTAAAGAGTATATAAATGTTCTTTTCATTCATTAGAAATATTTCATAGGCATCTCAAAGTGGACATATTTTTAGGCTTCCTATATCTCAATGATTTAATCTTTCACTAATCAAAATCAGAAACACTGCTTTCTCTTTCCACACACATATTTAATCAATCCCCAATTACTACTGATTTTCTCTTGAATATATTTAAATATACCTGCTTCTCTCCAAACCTATAGCATCAATTTTGAAATTTTGCACACTATCGTCAATTTTCCTCATAAGTCAGAATAACCTAGCCAAAATATGATGATGTCATCACCCTTTAAATGCTTCCTGTGGCTTCCTATCGCCTTTGACACAAATTCTATAAGGCAAATTTCAAGAACTTTGCTCTTTACCTTACCTATGGGCTTCAGCTGAATGTTGGCTCTTGACTGTTGTGCAAGCTCTTTATTACAATTGAGCTTATTTTCCCAGCATCTTCACCTGCAAATTCTTGTACTTTCTTCAGGTCTCAGGTGAGATGTCACTTCCTTCAAATGTTTTTCTATGAGCCCAAGAAAAAAGGGTGGGAGACTGTACTGTCTATTCCTACATGCATTTCCAAAGGCCCTGTACTTACTCATCACCCAAAATTATAATTGTCAGCTGTGCTTTACGTCCTTTAGCTGGTATACCTTTCCTAACTTTGTACATCAGCATCTGGCAGAGTGCCTAAAACATGGCACACACTCAATACGTAATTGTCAAATGACTCTTGCATGGGCTATATAGTGAAACTAATTTATAAATGAATTATTACTTAGTAATAATTATTAATTCATTCACAATGTTAAAACGGGACCACATGACACTGCTAAGTGAACAGCAGAAAAATGTAAGTATTCAGTAATTTCTAATAAAAAGAAAAAAGTAGTTTAGTTTATTTGGATCTCAGATATAATTGGTTTACTTCTCTTTCATTGGAAAAGGGTCTAACTAGGTGAGAGAAAATAGGATTAAAAAACATGAAAATAA
The DNA here is from genome assembly GCF_002837175.3 of Physeter macrocephalus. NCBI lineage: Eukaryota > Metazoa > Chordata > Mammalia > Artiodactyla > Physeteridae > Physeter > Physeter macrocephalus. The sequence goes on along the minus strand of NC_041223.1, from coordinate 23,210,262 downwards.
TCTATAGGGACAGAATCTATAGGAATAAAAAGCACAAAATCAGTGGTTTCCTGGGCTGGGTGTATGGGTGGGGAGGGTTGAATTGATTGAGATGGGCACACGGGTAATAGAAATGTTCTATTTCTTGATTGTGTGGTTCTTACATGGGTGTGTAAATTTCGCAAAACTCATCAGAATATACACTTAAAAGTGGTGCCTTATACTTCAATTAAGTTGATTTTTTAGTGCCTCAGTAATTTAAACAGCTTCTCAATAGCATTTCCAGCAGAGAAAGTGTTCAACAGTATTGTTATTGGAGGAAAACTGTATGAGATAATATTACTTAAAATTTCTAATTAGTTGCAATAATACTGAAATCAGTTGAAAGAGCCTTTTTATGGTGGTTTGTATATAAAAGGAAATTAATGAGTCCCACACTAATTTTATTCAGTGATTAAATCACCAAACTACTGATCTTTCCCTTGTTTATTCACAGACCATCAGGTAATTAGGACTGTCTCTACTATATCATCTGCCAGCTGTGAGGAGAATGAGAACAATAGTTAGTTAGTTCAGCGGGATCATTATCATTCATATAGGAAAACAGGACCTTTGCAACTGTTAAAAACAGAGCTTGGATATTTCTTCTCCTTTTTCTCTGTACTTTGAATAAGAGCCATGAACCAATTGGAGATTTAGATGTCTATGTGCATATGCAATTAATTAAATCTAATTTATTTAATAGAAACCACCTAATATTATTGTAGCAGTGAAGGTAATTTTAAGAAATAAAGAGAGAAAAAAAAAAAACCTCAAGCAGGCATGAGTTCTTATATCTAGATACCTTACAGAAATTCTTCTCTTAACATACATCAATTTTATCTAGGAAATTCGTATCAGCTGTCTAATAAATACCATGTCAAGGCAAATTGAGCAAAGTAAAGGGAGTTTCCTTAGTCCATTTGGGCTGCTGTAATGAAATACCACAGACTGGGTGGCTTACAAACAACAGAAATATATTTCTCACTGTCTGGGAGGTGGAGTCTGAGCTCAGAGTGATAGGCCTGAGATCAGGGTGCCAGCATGGTAGGGTTCTGGTGAAGGCCCTCTTCCACATTGCAGACTGCCAACTTCTCCCTGTGTCTTTACATCGCAGAAGGGGCCAGTGATCTCTCTGGAGTCTCTTTTATAAGGCACTAACCTCATTCATGAGGGTTCTACCCTCCTGATTCAAACACTCCCTAAAGGTCCAACCTCCTAATACCATCATCTTTGAAGGTCAGCATTTCAACATATGAATTTTGGGAGGACACAAACATTCAGAATATAGCAAGAATCAACCACAATTCTGGATCTCTTCTATTAGAAATATTCTTACCTCAACATTAACTCTGTTGAAGACACACACACACAGACACACACACACACACACTCTGAAAAACACACTGAGAAATATTAATGGAAAAATAAAGGATAAGAAAATTAATAATATGAGACTAATAAATCATGGCATATAATGATAGAAAGTGATGTGAAATTGATCAAAAACATCTTTCTTTTATTTAAGGTATAACTTACGTAAAATAAAATGTAACGATCTTAGGGTTCTGGAAACTGAGTTTTAATACTTGATTAAACATATACATCTCCCACCCAAAAGATGATAAAACACATTGCCATCATCTCAGAAAATTATTTTGTGCCAATTTCCAGTAAATTCTTCTCTCAAAGGTGACCACTTCTGATTAGTATCACCATAGTATCACCATGCTTTCCCGATCCCTAGCATTTATATAAATGCAATCACATGGCAAGTATATTTTGTGTCTGGCTTCTTTCACCCAACAAACTGTATTTGAGATTTATAGTATGCTGTGGTTGTATTAGTAATAGGCTTAATGCTTATAATATTTCTTTATCTTCTTTTTAATGTCTACAGGATCTTTTGATAGTGATATTTTTATTTTTTACTCTTGCCATCATCAACTGTCTTACCAAGGGCTTATTAATTTTACTAATCTCAAAAATATCAGTGTTTATCTTGATTTTTAAAATTTCTTTCTTCATTTTTATGTCTCTGATTTTCACCCCTATTTTTATAATGGCCTCTCTTTAGGTTTAATTTGCTTTTATGTTCCTAGCTTCTTATTTTGGAAACTTTGGTAATTAATTATTTCTTTTTTAATATAAGGCATTTGTATGAGAAGTTTGTTATTAATATTATAAATTTCCATTAATCACTGCTTAACTTCAACCACCAAAAAAAAAATGTTCTGTTTCCCTTATCATTCAGTTTAAAATATTTTCTGAATCCCCTCATAGTTTTCTGTCATTGTTTGTTACAAATGTGTCTTTAAATTTTCACATATTTATGGATTTTATCAATACTTCATTGTAAGTGACTTCTAATTTAATACCATCATCACTGCAGAATGTATGTTTTATGTTTTCAGTTCTTTGACATAGATTAAGCCTTTTGTCATAGTCAAGTCTTTTGATGACTTTGGTAAATATTTCCAAGAGTAATTAGAAAGAATATGTATTCTCCATTTGGGGATATCACTTTATACATGTCATTAGACTAAGTTGGTGGATAGCGTTGTTCAAGTGTTCTACATTATTACTGAGTTTGTGTCTACTTGTTTTATAAAATATCAGATAATAAAATATCCAGATGATTCTGGATTTCCCTTTTTTTTGCCATTGTTTAACTCACATGTTTTGAATATCTGTAAAAAGGTGATGACATCATGTGAATTGTTATGTTTTCTTAATAAACTAACATTTTAATATATCACTATGAAATATTTGCATTTATCTTCGATAATACTCTGATTTAAATTTTACTTTATGTGATATTAATACACCTGCATCATATTTTTTATGCTCACTTTGCCTAGCCTACTTGTTCCATGGTCTTATTTTCATCTGTGTCACACGTACACACACATACACACTCACATATACACATATATTTACTTATCTAGTGCACTTGTCCTCAGCTCTCTGATAGGTTTTAAAAAGCAAAGATTTATAACTTACCTCAATTATTCTCATTGTTAGAGAGCAATTATCATTTGCAACTTCTACAATCTTAAACAGAAGTCAACTCAGAAACATCCTCTTAAATTGGAATTTTGCTTGTTTTTGTAGTTTTACATTGTAGTTGTAGGTGAATAGATAATGTTATGTTATATAGCCAGGCTATCTTTGCTTTCAGGCATGTATCATAGTAACAGATAAGCCAACATCTATTGCTTTATAAGAAGATGAAATAAAATTTTCCTATGAAGAAAAATATTTTAAAAATATCTTCTGCTTTCCAGATGCATGTTAGCTAGATGTTCTGATAAGCCTTCCTAGATTTAAAAAAAAAAAAAAAAAAAACTTCAGAATGTACTTCTCCGAATAAGCAAAGAAAACACCAAGTCTCATTTATAACCAAAAACTACTGAGGTGAGAAAACATCATTTGCTCTATTAAAGAATTATTCTTTAAAATGAGAGTTTCTATATTGGCTGCTCCACAAACCCCCACAATTTTAGAATATCTAGATTTGTCTGTTTATTTTTCATTTGCATTTTTCTGTCACTGTAAAACAAAAATACAGAGAAATGATCAGGGATATGGACCATAACCCCCTATAGCAGAGCAGGGACTAACTTCAAAGATGGACATACACAGCATTTAACTTTCTGAGGTATAAAGGGAAATATTTCAACAGAGTGGTTGGCAGAGACCTCTGTGGGGAGGTGACATTTTTATAGGGATTTTTTTCTTTTTTGTTTATTAATGTATTATTTATATACAACCAATTTTACCAAGTTCAAATGTACAGGTTGAAAAATTTTGGTAATTGTATGTAATAATGAAACTATCACAAAGGTCAAAATATAGAACAGTTCCCTTACCCTAAAACATTTTCTGGTGTCCCTTTGCATTCAATTCTCTCCCCACAATCACAGCCCCAGGCAACAACTGATCTGTTTTCTTTCACAAAATTATGCCTTTTCTAGAATTTCTTATAAGTGGAATCATGCATGTGTTTGGCTTGACTCTTTTAATTTAGCATGATGCTTAGGAGACTGATTCATGTTGTGTTATGCCGGAATAGTTTTCTATGGTATGGATATACACAATATGTTTACCCATTCACAGGTGAATGCACATTTGGTTTGCCTCCAGATTTTGAAAATTTCAAATAATGCAGCTATGAACATTTATGTACATATATTTATTGCCATTTCACTTTAATAAGTATCTAGGAGTGAAGTTTCTTTGTCATACTGTAACTGGATGTTTAATTTTATGAGAAAATACTACAGTGTTTTCTAAGGAGAATGCATGATTTTGCATTCCCACCAGCAATGTATGTATTCGAGTTGCTCCAAATCATCTGCAACACTAGATACTGTTGTCTTTTTAAGCTCAGACACTTTATTGGAAGTGACTGGAAGCTACTTTAGATTGAGTAGCAGGAGAGCTCTTGCAAAGGGTGTGATATTTGAGACTTGTATTGTGTCCCAACATATGGCCTATCCTTGAGAATGTTCCATGTGCCCCTGAGAAGAATGTGTACTCTGCTGCATTTGGATGGAGTGTTCTGTATCAGTGTATCAAATTCATCTGGTCTAATCTTTTATTTAAGGCTGCTGTTTCTTTGTTGACTTTCTGTCTATTCCTATTCCTACCCTAATCCTTCACTTTCAATTTACCCTTCTTTATTTTCTTCAAATCACTTATAAATTTTGATATGTCTTGCTTATTAAGTTATTATCGCTAGTAGAATGAAACTCCATTCTATTACGAATAAGAGTATCTCCTGTTGTCTTCACCCTTTTTCAGGAAGGGCCACTAAGTAAAACTTCACTTTGTGTTATCCATCATATCTGTTTATCCATCTATGTATCTACCTAGTAATTCTGTCTATATAACTTGAATAATTAAAACATGTAAGGTTAATATGCAGTTAAATTTTTTCACATACCTTACTTATGGTAATTATAACAAAATTCTGTGAAGCAATAGGGCATTGTTCTTACCAATTATTTTGCAGGTGAGAAAACTGAGGTTCTTAAAAAGAGCAAAAAAAAAAAGAGCTCTTGAAAATTTAATGAAGTCATCAAATTCACATAGGTATAGAAGTAGAACTGATTCTTAAACCCAAGCCTTCTGATAATAACTTGCATTCATTTCATTACCTTATTATCATGTATACCATAGGAATTAACTTTTATATTTGGTTAGCTTTCAATACATTTTAAAATATCAATTTGATAAGAGGTTAGACATGATAGTAAATATACTAAATTAAATTAAGTTTTTAAGTATCTATAAGAATCTAAGACTTAATTAGCTTGGCACTTGTTAAATTATCAAAGAATTCACTGCTTTAAAAATGATAAGAATTTAAAGGTGTATATATGCATGAGACAGGATTTGAACTCCACTAAAACAGAATTTATAGTATAGAAATAAATGACTAGTCCAATAACAAAACTACAAATGAAATATTTAAGGATGAGAAAACCTAATCCCAATTCTCATAATAATTTTCATATGATCATGAAAATGTAAAGGCCAAAATATCAAACATCTTAAGATGCTCAGGTATAAATTTACAACAAAGGTAGTTCACAACCACAACCTGATTGAGGAGGCTGTCTAAACAAATGCAAAACTTGTCTAAACAAATGTACAGACTCAGTAATGCTGATGTTTTAAGCTTTGGTTTTTAGTTTCCTAATGTTTATTGGCCTTAAAAGAACTTTCTATTTGATCATAGACTGAAAGAAAACTAAAACACATCTATGTCTCTCTCTCTCTCTCTCTCTCTCTCTCTCTCTCTCTCTCTCTCACACACACACAGACACACACAGACACACACAGACACACACACACACCCCTGAAGGAAATGATATTAGAGGTAAAGTCTTGACCAACAACCATACATTCGATAAACTTGCTAGATTCATTTGACCTAAAATGAATTATGTTGTATCAGGTACATTACAGAGATAAACTTCACCATAATGAAATTTAGGTCTTAGGATTTCAGACAGAAAGAGAAAGAAGAAAAAAAGCTGGATACGAGGTACTCTCCAAAGCATTACTCAAGCCCTCTAATTGCCACTTTGAAAGCTGAAAATCTGAAACATGGCTTCCTATACTGAGATTTTACTCCCTGGATGTCAAGAAACTCTGGGTGCAGCTGTTTCTTTATTTTATTAAAAAGCAGTACACAAGAAGGTGGAGACATAATATGTCATATCCTGATTTGTTGGCAATTTCCTATTGCTGAAAATTAAACTGGACTATAATTGAAAAGTGATCATTATCCCTGTATTTTATTACTTTGTACAATGCTAATGTGTAGGCGGTGGTTGATTAATTTTACAACTGCCCTTTGATACACAAGAAAGGGAAATTTGGATGCTGAGCAAGATAGTCAGAGGGCTGATGTGCCAGTTTAAAGTCAGACAAATACTGGGTCAAACTGTAAAAATAAAAAATGCCTTATGACAATAATGAAAGCATCCAACATTGTCTCTCAAGGTGACCAGGATCTCTGCTTCTAAATATAAGATCCTATGAGAGAAGAATGATGCTTAATGAACTATGTGGATAAGGAATTTATTCTCATGCTCATAACTCATTCAGTTCCTTTTTCAATTTCAAAGGAAACAACATCAGTTAACCTTTACTGGCAATACAAGGTTATCATTAATAAATAGCTACAGTGTAATAAGTTATTATAATTCAGAATAACAGGAATTGGAACAAAGTATTTTATAGTCACTGGTAGAAATTATATTCATTCAAAATTATAGACAATATTGGAAGTTATATTTTAATCTTCATTTCTCTTCCCAGGCTCTATAGGGCACCCCACTTTCTCTTCTTTTTACTGCTTTTTTCTTGTTTATTTGTCCTCTAAATAATATTAATGCTATTAATGTATTAAAGCAGCCTAGTACTGTAATGTTTTTAAAAGACAATTCATGAACACAGTAAAAAAAATAATGAAGGATTTCACTCGTGGCTCAGTGGTTAAGAATCCACCTGCCAATGCAGGGGACACAGGTTCGAGCACTGGTCCAGGAAGATCCCACATGCCACGGAGCAACTAAGCCCATGCACCACAACCACTGAGCCTGCGCTCTAGAGCCCGCAAGCCACAACTACTGAAGCCCGCGCACCTAGAGCCCGTGCTCCACAACAAGAGAAGCCAGCACACCACAATGAAGAGTAGCCCCCGCTCACCTCAACTAGGAATGCCCATGAACAGCAACGAAGACCCAACACAGCCAAAAAAAAATTAATTAAAAAAATAATAATAATGAAGCTCAGAGATGCAAACAGCTGTAAAGAGAGTGACCCCCACACTTAACAACAAGAAAAACTTGGAGAAACTGAAAATTAATTATATTTTCAAACTCACCAAAGAACTGAGGTCTCAGGACAATCGAATAATCATAAATTTAAAGAAAGAGAGCTGCCTAAGGGAGAAACGGGTCCTGAACATTTGCTTAAATGAGGCAGACATCACTGGGCTTCATACAAGCCAATAAGAAGATATAGCTGAATCTTCTGAATTAAGCACAGACTGTAAAGACCTTGGAGGTCACAGATAGAAGAACGCCTGCACTGTTGTGGTCTTTTCCCCATGAACTTCAACTGGTACTCACAGGGAATATGAGAGAGAATCTTTAGAGAGCTCTTCTTGTGGTACTAGTTGAGAGAGCAGAACGGAAAGGCAATCAGTAACAATACCAAAAACAAAACTGTCTCCCCTGTTTTGCCCATGGATCACATGCCTTCATCTGCAGGGGAAGAAAAACAAAAAAAAGTCCATTTTAGGACACTGGTAGAAACCAATTGCAGTGGGGGAAAGAAAGTAAAAAAAAAAAAAAAAAAAAAAAATCACTAACCAGGGGAGGGGCAGGAATATTTACTCTGCCCAGCACTACAGCTGGAGGAGGGGCATGTGTTGAACATGCCCTGATACAGAGACACAGTGCCTGACTAAGACTGAGGCTTAGTTAGAACAGAAGTGCATGCCCTTCCCCAACCCCCATCATCAAGTGAGCAAGAACTGGGTAAAAATAATAACAATACAGCTAGGAGAGATGAAAGACATATTGTTTCTAGATACTAGCACAAAGAAAAGACTCAAACCCAGGCAGGAAACAGACATTAAGAAAATGACCTTTGGAAAACCAGGTCCTTCCCTAACCTTAAGGTATCAGGAGAGGAATTTGAATCCTGTGGTGCACTGAGGATATTCATAGCAACAACACAGCTCAATTAAGCTCAGCTACTAAAGGTCTGACAAAAGAAATGGAACACTCACCTCTGAGCATAGAAAAATTTATATCATCATCTACTTTCTTACACAATATTTCTAGCTTTTATTAAAAGTTATGAGGCGTAAAATCTGTAAGGTAAAGCATACTCTGAAGCCACAAAGCATTCACCAGAAGCAGACTCTGATATGACACACACAGTAGAACAATTAGAAAGGCAATTTAAAATAACTTTAATTGTGGACTTGGATTAGCTGTAAATATACATTACAAACTCTAGGACAACCACTTAAAAAGGTAAAAAATGTATAACCAATATGTTAAGAAAGGAGAGTAAATGGAACCATATAAAATATTCAATTAAAACCATGAATAGCAGAAAAGGAGTGAAGACAAAAATAGAAAAAGAACAAGGGCAACAAATAGAAAATAGTAATAAATATGGAGGATATTAATCCAACTATACCAATAAGCACTTTGAATATCAATGGCTTATATACACCAATTTAAAGAGATTATAAGAGTGGATCAAAAAACACAATCCAACTATATGTTGTCTACAAAACCCCATTTTAAATATAAAGACACATACAGATTAAAAGTAAATGGATGGAGAAAAATGTACCATACTAACACTAATACCCCCCACAAAAAAGCAGGAGTAGCTATGTCAATGTCAGACAGAGCAGACTTCAAAGCAAGGAAAGTTATCAGGATAAAGAAGGGTATTACATAATGACAAAGGGGTCAATTCTCCACGACATAAAAATCCTTAATACTTCTACACTTAATAACAGAATGTCAAACTATGTGAGGCAGAAACTGATAGAACTCCAAGGAGAAACAGGTGAATCCACTATCATAGTTGGAAATTTTGACACCCCTTTATCAGAAATGGACAGATCTAGTGGGCAGAAAATTAGTAAGGACATAGTTGAACTCTAAATTACTCTCATGGATACAACTGACATCTATACACTACTTCATGCAACAGTAGCAGAATAAATATTTTTCTCAAACTTACATGAAGTATCCACCAAGATAGATCACATTCTGAGACATAATACACACTTTAACAAATTTAAAATAAGAGAAATAATTTAGGTTTCCCAATTGAGTGGCTGTGGTTCCCATTGTAAGGTCTGGCCTTCAGAAAAGAGGAATGAAGCTCTTCAAGGATGGCGGGGCTTCCTCACAAATTTATTTCTCAAGTATTGATGAAAGGTATGTCTTCTGGATCCTCCTAGTATGGGTAAGTAGGTCTTAAATGACAAATCCACTCTACTATTTCAATGCCCCTAAGCCTCTGAATCCCTTCCTCTATATTAAACTGAGAAATGGAATACTTCCTGCCATATCAGTAAACAAAGGATGTCACAGTCATCAGCAATTGCAGCCACCATGGATGGTGAGCTGGTGAGCCTTCAGAGAACTCAGGAAGGAAAGAATACATGCCATCTAGCAGCCATCAGACTGCAGCCACTCCCCATGGTGAGCCCTGAGGAAATTCAGGATGTGAAAACGCAGGATACTGACCCCAGAGAGCTGAGGTGCGTATCAAAGGAATGATTTCAGTGAACTGAGACTCTTGCATCTTCCCATACATAGAAAAGTGCTAAATTCCTTAACTTGGGATATCTGGTTTTCTTTAATTAACAATAATCTTTTGATGTTCTGGACTACCTTTCCTTTGTTGCAAAACTTCTATATAACTTGCCTCCCCGCCTCGCCTCCTCAGAGCAGTTCTCTCAGGGTTACTTGAGATGCTGCCTCCCGGGCTTAAAGTCCTAAAAACTCCTGCTGCATAAAACATAACTCAACTTTTAGGTTGTGAATAATTTTTAAGTCCACAAAACCAAGGGAGATCTGGCATTTCCAGTTCACTCATGATGGGCCACCTTTTGGTCTATCTTTCAACAATCAAACAAACTACTCAAGCTGCAAAATTAAATGCGGAAAATAAGAGAAATTTATACTCAATCTCTGCTTAGTGGCCCGTATCAATGAATTTGGCCTGATCCAACTTTATGTCCCTTCCACCATTATCCCACACCCATAGTATCCATTCTCACACGTTTCCCAGAATTCTGCTTGTACAAATTAGAAATTCAGAAAGCTATTTTGGAGTGTAGTACACTTCCTCATGTGTCACACTTAGGGGCCTGCTAGCACTTGAGTCTAGTGATAGGTCTAGAAGCAAAGAAGGATTGGTGGCAGTAGGTCCTGGAAAAAGCTAATGTTGTCTTTCATGGCATCTGCCTCAGTGGAGGCAATTACCATTTCCTCAGGTAATGCAAGGTTAATCCCATCCAATGATATGAAAAGGCCAATAGTGTACAATGACTGCTCTCAGACCACAATGGAATTAAACTAGAAATCAATAACAGAAAGATAACTGGAAAATCCCACAATATGTGGAGATTAAACAACTTCATGGGTCAAAGGAAGAATCTCAAAAGCAAATTTAAAATATTTTGAACTAAATTAAAACACAATTTATCAACATTTGTGGGATCAGTAAAAGCAGTGCTGAGAGGGAAATCTAAAGTGTTGAATGCATGTATTAGAAAAGAAAAACTAAGTCTAAAATCAATAAAATAATTTTCCACCTTAGGAAATTAGAAGAAGAAAAGTAATTAAATCCAAAGTAAGCAGAAGAAAAGAAGTAATAAGAATTAGAGCAGAAATCACTGCAATGAAAAACAGGAAATCAGTGAAGAATATCAATGAAACCAAAAGCTGGTTCTTTGAAAAGATCAATAAAACAAATAAGTCTTTGTCCACACTAAGAGAAATAAGTTTTACCATGCAAACACTGATTTAAAGAAAGCTATAAATCTAAAATAACATTAAATAAATAGACTTCAGAGCGAGGGATATTGTCAGCATTAAGGCAGGACGTTACATAAAGAAAAGGGGTAAATTGTCCAAGGAGACATAAGAATTCTAAACGTATACACACTTAACAACACAGCTTTTAAATAAATTAGACAACAGAAACAACAACAACAAAAAACCCTCAGACCTAGGTGCATCTATGTGAGGTTTGTAGTAATTAATTTAAAGATGTCACACTTAAAATTTAGCATCAAGAAATCTCTTGCAAATAAGCACTAGAATGCATAATCCAACTAAGCCAAAGTGATTTCAAAATAGAGAAAACAAGAATCAGGAATTCGTATTATAAAAAAACCTGGCTATAAATACTGAAATTAAAATCACCATTAATTTTTTTTAAACAATTAAGTTACAAAGTTGAAATATCAAAACAGAAACTTTTGTACAGACATCACAAAATGTTAAAAGGTTACTAAAACTAGTCTTAAATAAGAACATCAGATAATGTTAAGATCAAGTAATATATAAAAATTTTGGAGATAAAATTGTTCTATATTATTCTGTAATAAAGATATTTTGTTTTTATGTCAGTATTTATTTGATTATATTAATTACATGCATATTTTATTTTCCAAAAATGGAAGAGAATAAAAAATTAAATGAAAATCACTCAGATTCCCATTTCCCAGAAGTAATCCCAATCAACATAATATTTTTCATATTTTAAGAAATATAATATGAAAAGCATACACATACATGCATATTGTGTCATTTATATAAAATACTGGAAGGAAGCCCCACAAAACAGAAGTCTTAATATCCAAGACATGTTATTATAGGTAATTTTTAACACATTTTTGCCAATTTTTTCTTGAAAAAGTTCATTACTCTTGTATAAGAAAAATATTAATAGACAATATTTTGAAACAGATAATTCCCATTTATATTATTTATTTATTTATTTTTATTAAAATATTATATCAAAAGTAGGTTTTCATTGTATCATATATTTAAATTATACACTATTTTTCTTTTCAATTTTGGTAATACCATAATGCAGCGGTCCCCAACATTTTTTGGCACCAGGGACCAGTTTCACGGAAGCCAATTTTTCCACAGACTGGAACGCAGGGGTCGGGGGGAGGTATTGCAAGCGATGGGGAGCAATGGGGAGTGGCAGATGAAACTTCACTCACTTGCCTGCCGCTCACCTCCTGCTGTGCAGCCTGGTTCCTAAGAGGCCACAGACCAGTACCAGTCACTTTGGTTTCTCTTGGGTAAATTTCTAGCAGTGAAATAGGTTCTCGGGAAAGTTAACACTAAATTTGGTAAGGAACAACAAGAGCGTATTCCAAAGGGGTTTTGTCACTTCACCAACAATTTATGAATATTCCAATTGTTTCAAATCTTTGCTAATACTTGATTTTGTTAAGTCCTTATTTTTTTACCATTATAATGGGAGTGTAATGTTACTTCATTATGGTTTTAAATTGCATTTCCTTCATGACTAGTGCTCTTGAGCATTTTTCCATGTGCATAGTGACCACTCATATACATTCCTTTACAAAGCATCTCTTCACTTTTTTACCCATTTATAGTTTTGTTATATTTATACTGTTGTTCTTTGATGATTGAATTTTAAGAGATTTAAATACTTAGGCTACAAAAATATTTTCAGATATATTTCTTATATTCTGAATACAGCGTATTTTCAGATTTATTTATTACAATATTTTCTCCTAATTTGTGGCCTGAATTTTCATTTTCTTTAGAGTGATTTTCAATGAGCAGATGTTTTTTGATTTGGATGAAGTCCAGTTCATCATTTTTTTTCTTTTTTGCTTCATGATTTCTTTGCCTATCTGAAAATCATTGTCAATCATAACAATAATTTTCTACTAAATACTTTTTTGTGGTTGTCTGTTTTACAATTTTTGCTTTTATAATCAGGTCTGTGATCCATATTGAGTTAAATTATTATGTATCACATGAGGTAAGAGTCAAGATTCACTTTTTAAAATATGTAGAGAGATATCCAGTTGTGTCTGTACCAGTTGCTGAAAAGACTATCTTTTCTCTTTTGTAATTATCTTTCCATCTTTGTCAAAATTTGATTGGCACAAATATGCGTCAATTATTTTAACAGTATATGAAATTTTGAAACCAGCTAATTTACATCATACAACTCTGGCCTTTTTTAAATAATAGATTTCAATAATAGATTTTAAGACATTTTCGTCGTTACATGTATTTTAGAATCAGCTTATCAATTTCTACAAGAAAAAATCTGCTGAGATATTGATTTGGATTGTGTTGAATCTACAGATCAACTTGGATCAAATTTCCCTTTTAAAAACATTGAGTCAGGGCTTCCCTGGTGGCGCAGCGGTTGAGAGTCCGCCTGCCGATGCAGGGGACGCGGGTTCGTGCCCCGGTTCAGGAAGATCCCACATACCGCGGAGCGGCGGGGCCCGTGAGCCATGGCCGCTGAGCTTTCGCGTCCGAAGGCTGTGCTCCGCAACGGGAGAGGCCACAACAGTGAGAGGCCCGCGTACCGCAAAAAAAAAAAAAAAACAAACAAAAAAAAAACATTGAGTCATCCAACACAGGAACCTGGTAAAAAATATCCATGTATTTAAGCCTTCTTTAATTACCCTCAATAGTGTTTTATAGTTTCTGTTGTTAAATTATTAAACATTTTATTTAACATATCTAAAAATTCTTCATTTTTGAGGCTTTTGATGATTTTATTGTTCATTTTTTAAAATTATGTCTATTGCTGATATATACATGCAAATGATTTTTTTTATCAACTCTGTTCTATGGTCTTATAAAAGTCAGTTGTTAGTTCTAGCAGCTTTTATTAGGTTCCTTAGAATTTCTAAATATACAATTATGTCTTCAGCAAATAAAGGCAGTTTAATTCTCTTTTCAAGCTGTATGCCTAGATTTCTTTTTCTTGATTTATTTCATTAGCAAATGTTCAATATTGAATGGAAATAATAATAATGAAAATCTTTGCCTTTTCCTAATAATAGAAAAGAGAATCCAGTTAGTTCTTTCTCAAATATTCCATTTCTCTCTTTTTTATGTTCGTTTTCATTTAAATATTTGTACAAAAGTATAATAGCTCGTCTAAAATTCTTGCTAATTCCATCACCTCTGACATTTTTGGGTCTATTTCTATTGATTTAAAAAAATGCCTGGTTCTGAGTCACATTTTCCTGCTTCTTGGTGTGTTTAGGATTTTTGATTGGGTGCTGAACTTAGTGAAAACTGCATTATTGAGTGCACTTTTTAAAATGTCTTTCTATAAAGAACGTTAAGTGCTGTTTTGGCAGGCAGTTATTGGCAGTTTAGTTTGCTTCTTTTCTGGTATATATATATTTTTTTCTTTTTCTTTTTTCCTCCCAGTGTTATTGTTACAGAATTGACATGCAGCACTGTATTATAAGCATAATGTTTGACTTACATATATCATGAAATGATTATCACAATAAATTTAGTGAACATTCATCATCTCATATAGACACAAAATTAAATAAATAGAAAAAATGTTTTTTCTTATGATGAGAATTCTTAGGATTTACTCTCTTAACAACTTTCATATATAATGTACCGCTATGTTAATTATATTTATCATGCTGTAAATTCCATCCTTAGTACTTATTTATCTTGTAACTGTAAGTTTGTACCTTTTGACTGCTTTCATCCAATTCCCCCTCCCCACCACCTGCCATCTGCCTCTGGTAACCACAAACCTGGTCTTTTTTTTTTTTTTTTTTTTTTTTGCGGTACGCGGGCCTCCCACTGTTGTGGCCTCTCCCGTTGCAGAGCACAGGCTCCGGACGTGCAGGCTCAGCAGCCATGGCTCACGGGCCCAGCCGCTCTGCGGCATGTGGGATCCTCCCGGACCGGGGCACAAACCCATGTCCCCTGCATCGGCAGGCGGACTCTCAACCACTGCACCACCAGGGAAGCCCCTGATCTCTTTTTATATGAGTTTCTTTTTAAAGTATAATTGACCTACAACACTATATTACTTCCTGTTACACAACATAGTGATTTAATATTTCTATACATTTCAAAATGATCGCCAAGATAAGTCTAAAGTTATAGTTGTCCCCATACAAAGATATTACAGCATACACACTGTACATAGCTATTATATATACATATATATATGATTATTTTAAGTTGCTAGCCTCTTTTGTTCAAACGCATTCAGGTCTAATTTTTAAGGCATTTCTAGGGAGGGTCTGGAGTAGCCTCTACTACAGAGGTATTTTACTCTGCTAAGGTGTGACCCACTTGGAGTCCCTTCTAAATTCCAGGTCATCAGTGAGGATTCTCTACTCTGGCTGATTCGAACTCAAACAGCTCCTCAACATTGTGAGCTCTGAGAATATTGAATTTACAACTCCCTGGTGGATTTTTGCTGGCTTTCTACACTATGACTTTCCATATGTAAGAACTCTTATTCAAGAAGGACTCAAGGAGATGCCTACTCTGTTTCCTGGAGCTCACTTTCTGCATAACTTTCTTAATTCTGCCCTACAAATGCTGCTGCCTCAACTCCCCCAAACTTCAATCATCACCTCCTCATTTCAGTGAGGACACAGGATTCTGTTTGGTTTCCTTCTTCATGTACCTAAGGTCCAGAAATTGCCTCCAGCAGAAAAGTGGGGGAATCATAGGCTTACCTCATCTGTTTTCCTTCTCTCGGAGATTACAGTCCTATACTGCCTATTTTTGAATGTCTAAAAAAGGTTTTTCATATATTTTTTCCTAATGTTTTTCACTGTTATGATTGATGTTGTTTCCTAATTTTTTCCACTGTTGTGATTGAGGTTATGTCTAGTCTTTATTACTCTATCATAGCTGGGAGCAAAATTCAACAGTTTTCCTTTTCAATAAACTTTTTTAAAATATATTTTAGAATAATTTTAGATTCGTAAAAGAGTTTCAAGAATATTACAGAGAACTTGCACGTATCCCACATTTAGAATCCCCTACTGTTATCACTACTGTGGTACATTTGTCACAACTAATGAACAGATCTTACTGCATAATTAAAGGCCATACTTTATTAATATTTCATTAGTTTTTCCTAATGTCCTTTTTCTACCCCAGGACCCCATCTATGATACCACATTACATTTATTCGTCATGTCTCGTTAGGTTCCTAGATTCTAACAGTTTCTCAGCCTTTCCCTGTTTCTGATGACCTCAACAATTTGCTTTTAATTTGTTTCCTGCTTTCCTTAAACTTTGTTAAAAACTTTTGTATATTAATCAAATAAAGAGTGTAATATGTCATTTCACCTACCAAATTAATGAAGTAGTTAAAAATTATAAAATTTAATTTTGATAATTCCCATATAATTGCTCTCCTCTTTAGAGTAGCTTATATCTGTATTTATATGCTCTAAACATACCTGAATATCTTTATTGCATTATTTTCTTTTTTATATCTTATTTCATTAGTATTTTCTGAGGAAAAACTACAGGTTGTTACTCAGATCTCAAAAAGAGGTGGCAGTCATCATGCATGGAGAAAATAGGCAAAGTGGTGGAATGTG
The DNA here is from genome assembly GCF_002837175.3 of Physeter macrocephalus. Lineage (NCBI taxonomy): Eukaryota > Metazoa > Chordata > Mammalia > Artiodactyla > Physeteridae > Physeter > Physeter macrocephalus. Next base: position 23,193,557 of record NC_041223.1, on the reverse strand, counting down.
CTGCCCTCAGTTAATCACAAAAATGAAGATAATCAAGCTTCAAAGGAACCTGATCAGGTAGAGTTAAAGGTCCTATTGCTGTCACATTGCACAACATCCAGTCCAAATAGCCCAGCAGTAAACTCCATGCCTGAGAGCAATGGCACTTTAATAACAAAAATCCCAACTGTGATGGTTAATTTTATCTGTCTACTTGGCTAGGCTATGATGCCCGGTTGTTTGGTCAAACACTAGTCTAGATGTTGCCATGAAGGTATTTTTTAAGATGTGATTAACATTTAGAATCAGTGGGTGAGACTAATCCAATCAGGTGAAGGCCTTACAAGCAAAGAGTGATGTCTTCCAAGAACGAAATTTCTTTTTCCAGGCTGCCTTCAGACTCAAAACTGCAGCATCAACTCTTGCTGGAATCTCAACCAGCTGGCCTGCCCTGAAGATTTTGGATTTTCAAAGCCCCAGAATCATGTGGGCCAATTCCTTAAAATAAATCTCTCTTGTCTCTCTCTCTCTTACTCTCCATATATATATATATATATATATATATATATATATAAACAAACCGTTCTCTATATGACCCTTGAACAACACTGGTTTGAACTGCACAGATCCAGTTACAGGTAGATAGTTTTCAATAGTAAATACTACAGTACTACACAATCTCTGGTTAGTTGAATCCACAGATATGGAGAAACCAAGGATATGGAGGACAAACTATAAATTATATACAAATTTTTGACTGCATGGAAGGTCAGTGGCTCCAACCCTCACATGATTTAAGGATCAATTATATATAAAAAATCTCCAATTGTTTCTGTTCTCTGAAGAACCCTGACTAATATACTAATGAATTAGTGGTGGGGCTACAAATGGGAATGGTGAATGGGGAAGAGTTGGGTCAAGATAGAAAAGAAAAGTCCCAAAGAGGAAGCATATCGCTTACGCAGAAAAGTGAGCCTGTGCTCTCCAGGGACTGTCTAGCTTCTGCTGCCCTGTGGCTCCTCTCAGTTATTCCATTCAAGTTAAGTGCAAACAATAACATATAATCACACATCCTTGTTTCTTTAGTTCTACTCATCATGAAATCCTGCTGGAATTCTAACAGCAGCCCTGGACCTGGCCTGTGCCCAGGTTCCTATTGCTTTGGGCCAACCCTAAAGGAAGAGTAAGGAATTACATAGTGTCAACAAAAAACAAAACAGAAAGAGAGAGATAAATATTGGAAAAATGCAATCTAAGGTTAAAAAAATAAATCAGTAAATAGGGCAAAGATAATCACTGTCATTGATAAAGCCTACAATCTGCATTAAAGCTAAAACTGTCTTGATTTTTCTCTTAATATTCTTTGAACTTGCACATTGTGGCAGGAGCATTTTAAGCTCTTCACATGTATTAATTAATTTACTTCCAAGCTAACCCTAAAAGTTAGATGGTGTTATAAAATTCATTTTCAAGTTGAAAAAAGGAAGGCAGAAGGAGATTAAATAATTTCTTCAACGTTCCAGAGTTGGTAAGTACCAAAGCTGGGTTTGAATCCAGAGAGTCTATATCCAGAAGCCATATTTTAAAATATGATATAGTACTGCTTCTTCACTTTTCCTTTACCATACCTTCGTATGTATGCAGGAAAAAACAAAAAACAAAAAAAAAACCTATAAAGACAATTTGAGAAAAATGTTACACTTACTTGATACTGCTATAAACTTCTCTCCTTTTTAGAAGAAATAAGAACAACAAACAACCAAATATACTAGCTGAAGTACACAATCAACAAAACTACATTTTCTAGCTAGCCGAAGTGCTATGATATCTCTACTATTTTGTATCAGTGTCCTAAACTTTTTAGCCCAGTTCCCTGTGATAAGAGAAACTAAATAAGAACTATAAGTACTTGTAAGTAGGAAACAAGCTTATAACTACTTATAGATATAATAGCTCCTATAAAAGGTCCACTCATCCCTTCTTCTTTGCACAAGACACCAATGTCCTTTGAAGAACCAGTTTTCCTCCCAGACATAAGGAATGGATTTTGATTCACCTAAGCCTGTGCCAGTGATGCCATTCCTCTTGCTGGCGATGGATTTAGGCTTGGGCAGGTGATACGGCTCAGACAGTATTCAGAGTGCCTGTACATTCTCAGAGTGCTGCTAGTCCCTGGACTTCACAAATGAGCAGTTCATTTTCATGAACTCAGTTCATGAGCAGCTTAAATGCAGACTCCTTCAACTTTCTTTGGTAGATTCACAGGACCAGAATCCTTGACATGTTTTGAACTGAACGTTACGAGTCATAGGAATCTCACTGAATCACCTCTATAAATATCTCAAAAAGCAAATATTGAAGGATACATTCTCTTCCTCCACATAAAAGAGTTATCCTTCTTTACATCTGATTCTCTATTTTCTCTCTCTTTCCAATCCAAAGAGTTTCTGTTCTCAGTGCCACTCTGTAATCTTCTGGGACACACAGCAAGTTAGTTGTGATCTTTCTCTCTCCTTTCCTGCCTTCCTTAGAGGGGAAAGGAATTGTGATATAACTTCCTACACACTCCTTACTTCCCCCACGTACAACCTTAAAACCATCAGAAAATAGCTACATTAATTAACACTCATTTTTAAAACTTTGATTGGCCTTCCCCATTACATATTTTATAAACCATTTAATTACATTATAAGCAATTCTTTCTACATTACTATTACCTACATAAAATAGATAATACAGAAAAGCTATAGTTCCTCGCCCATCCTCTAGAGGCAACTACACTCAGCTATTCTAATTTTTTTTTTTTTTTTGTGGGGGAGAGGAATCTTGTATTTGTATCCATATTTCTGAAGAATACACTTATAAAGTTTTTTCTTGATTTTTAAAATTTAAACATTTACTATTTATATCCAACAGTGGAAAGTTAGATTTTAACATTCTCTGAACTGGATCCTCTCCTGTACATTCCCCACCTCCAACCCAAAACATATACATGTTCCACTTGTTCCATTATGATCCATTATATCCCTATTTTGTCATTGTTTCTGTATCCTCTGTGCCCTTCTTGTTCTCTGTTGGTTTAGTCTTCATATTCCATTTTAGATTATTTCTTCAGTTTTTAATGATTCTTCCCTCTCTGTTCACAGACACTAAATTGCTGACAGGAACTTGGATAAGCCTTGTTTCTTGGTGGACCTCCATAAAGAATGCTTCCATGCGGAGTTGGCCACTTAATGAGAAAATTTGTAAAACTTTTCTTTTTAGCCAGTTTCTCCACAGAATCCTTCATATTCTCCAACTTATTGCCTAAGACACAAAGCCTGGACTCAGCTGAGCAATGAAGCGATGCTCTCACCATTCAGCATCCAGAATTTCACTTAAACCCCATATTTTCAATGAGGAGTCCTACAACATGATGGGGGATGAAGGTGGGGGTGTGTACGGTGCAAGTTTTCCGTTATATAGAGGATAATCAGAGATGGCCTCTCCATTGTCAATCATTTCACTATTTTTTAACAGAAATAATACTTAACATAAGATACAGAACTTATAAAAGGACTTACTGTAATGATAAAATAATTACAGCAAATGAGAAATATATTTAATGATTAAGTCACTTTATCAATTATCCTTTAGGAAGAATAGTTAAGTAGTCTCCTTGTTAAGTTCCAAAGTATATAATTAAGATTCTTAGAACAAACTTCTCTTAAAACAGCTCCCTAAATGATTTATCCACCTTAAATAAGTTTAAAAACTGAGGAAATGCCCACAATCACTGTTAATTTCACCAAACTACTAAATTCAGGCAAATACACAGCATTACTAAGATTAGAGATTTTGTTACACTGACTAAATGTTAACCTGAAACCTTCATTTCTTGAAGAGGTTAAAGCTTAAATCCTATGTGTAGTTACGAAATAATGATTCCTTACAGTGAAATGCATTGTGTGTTTTGAAGATTTTTAAAGTTATTTGAGCAGTAGTAACTAAATAAAAATTTAAATTTTTTCAATTCTTGCTTTTTTTTGATAGGAATAACAAGTTCGTTATTTGCCAGTAAATGGAATCATCTGCAAATTAGCAGCACTTGTTATGTGATGAATATTCAATTACCAGAATAGAAAAGAGAAAAGATGCATCATACCTTAGTAAATTAATTCCTTTTTGTAGAGTGAATTTGCATCCACCTGGCAGAAAACATAAACAGTCTCTTAGTGAAAGCCTTGGGAGGTTTGCCAAAATGGAGAAATTAAGGGGTTGTTTAACCCTTTCACTCTTTGTCAGAATAGGATTGTCCCTCACAGATGTCATCTTTATAATTCTATTGAAATTAATCACATCTGTCTAAAACTAATATATTTTGCAAAGCTAAGAACATAAATTAAGTATATTCCCTGTCATATTCAAAGATTCCTATATCTCATGCAAAGAAAACTGTAAAGAAATTGTAAAAGCTATGTAATTGAACACATGCAAGACTAGGTGATATTTAACATGCAATCATAATGATTTTTTAAAATATTATGAAGCCTATTACTAACCAAGGCATTTAAAATCAGTTGTAAGTTTTCTTTTTTCTTCCAACTACAACTTCTGCTTTCCCTTCTCTTGGTATTTATTTTTTCCCCACACTGAATGATCACTCCCTCAAGTTTTGGAGTCTGAAAACTGAGATGTCTGTCTCCTGATGATTTACCAAGATATGTGTGGAAAGTATTGATATATTGTTTCAGGGAGTTCCAAACCTTACAGTTGTTAGTAGGAGAAAAGATTAGTGGCGCAAATAGAACAAAGACCATATCTAGGTTTTGTAGACATTACCATCTTTCACAGCATTCTTTAGAAAGTGAAGCAATTATGCCTCTACATCAGACATTTCTAAAGCCCAACATCAAAGGAGGGGTGTGCTTGGCTGTGTTGAAAACAGAATGGGTAACTTCTAAGCCAGTTAAATGCATTAATGTGAAAAGTGTTGAATGTGATGCACTGCTAAAAGCACAAGTTGGGAGTCAGGAAATACGCTTTTTGCCTCAGCTCAACAGCTAAGCCTTTTATCTACAGTATTTAGGGGCCTACTATTCACTTGCAAAATGTGGTCATTCCATTTGGAGATTCTAAGGATATTTGCAGATCCTACGTTCTAGAATTATGTGTTTCGTGAATAAGGAATACAAGTCTCAATTTACAACCATCACAGATCATAAAATAAACTGGTACCATTTAGATTTATCCTGATTTTCCTGGGTTGTCTGATCTGTGCATAAAACAATACTGCAGCTACTGAACTGTAGTGACACAGCTTATAAAACCTTTCCTTTTACAATGAGCTCTCTCCATTGTAGTGAAATTTGAAAACAGGAATCTAACTATATCCAATCCTCACACTGAATTGCATCAGGAAATTTGATCTCATGATACAAGTGAAAATCAGGAGTATTTAATTAGTGCCTATTTTCATTAACTAATGATCCAATTTAGGATTGATTAAGGTAGAGTGCCACTATTAAGATAAATTTAATACAACAACATTATTTAGAAATGATTGCTCATTCTTGTTCTACTAAAATGTAATTGATTATGGATGGCTTTCCAATATATTTAAATTTATGAATGTGTTTTTATTGCCTATCACTTATTTCCCTAATTACTGGTGTTTTAATGATGGACCTACTGGAGAGGAATCATGGGAGTGCATGTGAGGAAAGATATAGATAGAACAGATTTTAAACTTATGAACGGTGTGTGTGTGTGTGTGTGTGTGTGTGTGTGTGTGTGTGCAAGGATCAAAGAAAGGCCATATGAGGACTTAATGAGAAAACAAGAAGAGGGCGTTCACCAGACACTGAATCTGCCATCACATTGATCTTGGACTTCCTAGGCTCCATAACTGTGAGAAATTAAAGTCTCTTTTTAAGCTGCCAAGTCTATAGCATTTGATTATAGCAGCCCAAGCTAAGACAGGGGCCCTGCAGATGAAGCTTCTTTACATTCAAGTTTCTCTGCCTCTAACAGTAGATATCAGATGACCAGGGCCATGGAGCTGAGAGCAAAACTTGGAAGCAATGATGGGAAATATGGCATTTGGAGTGTTGTATCATGGGAAACAGGGTAGCCTGTTTGTCCCTTGAAAAAGTAATGAATAAAATGGTGGCATGGAAATATTCAAGCTCTGTCTACTGAACTGTTTTTCCAAGGGCCAATGTCCCTTGCACCTTTCTATTACTGCATGTTCTACATTGTTTTATATTACCCAATTCTGCATATGTCTTCCCAACTAGACTGCATAATCCTTGGAATCATGGGTACGTTTTTATTCATCTTTTTTATGTCCAGGACAATTTACAGCACATAATAAATATTCCATACATATTTGATTAATGCATAAATGAATTAAGGAAACATAAAGGCCCTGGATCACTTGCCTATATCTCTCATGGGAATCTGTAGGTTAAAATATCACTTTGATTCATCACTTTTTATAAGTAATCACGCCTTTTGGAATACTTACTGGCTTTGGAAATTAAAGTTCTATAGTTCAGACTGACCATAGAAAAACTCATCTAGAAAACCCAAGTTCTCTTTTTATTCTATAGAATGTACCATATCTTCAATTGCATACATGGCACATGTGGCATTTACAAGGAAATTATATGAGTCAGAGAAATAATGAACTTGTATGCCAATCACTTTATCATATTTTATAAAACAATATATTGTTTAAGTTTGTCTTACTATTGAAAGCCCAGAATCTTCCTCTAGACAGAAGTAGAATGAGCATGTAAATGTTAGTACATAAACTCAAAATTGATTAAAGACTTAAATGCAAGACCGGACACTATAAAACTCTCAGAAGAAAACACAGGAAAAACACTCTTCGACATAAATCACAGCAAAGATCTTTTATGACCCACCTCCTAGAGTAATGAAAATAAAAACAAAAATAAACAAATGGGACCTAATTAAACTTAAAAGCTTTTGCACAGCAAAGGAAACCATAAACAAGACAAAAAGACAACCCACAGAATGGGAGAAAATATTTGCAAACGAAGCAATGGACAAAGGATTAATCTCCAAAATATACAAACAGCTCATGGAGCTCAATATCAAGAAAACAAACAACCCAATCAAAAAATGGGCGGAAGACCTAAATAGACATTTCACAAAAGAAGACACACAGATGGCCAAGAGGCAAATGGAAAGATGCTCAACATCACTAATTATTAGAGAAATGCAAATCAAAACTACAGTGAGGTATCACCTCACACCAGTCAGAATGGCCATCATCAAAAAGTCTACTAACAATAAATGCTAGATGAGAGGGTGTGGAGAAAAGGGAACACTCTTGCACTGTTGGTGGGAATGTAAATTGATACAGCCACTGTGGAGAACAGTATGGAGGTTCCTTAAAAAACTAAAAATAGAGCTACCATATGACCCAGCAATTCCACTACTGGGCATATACCCTGACATACAGAGTGAAGTAAGTCAGAAAGAGAAAAACAAATATCGTATATTAACACATATATGTGGAATTTCGAAAAATGGTACAGATGAACCTATTTGCAGGGCAGGAATAGAAACACATACGTAGAGAACGGACGTGTGGACACAGGTGGGGAAAGGGAGGGTGGGATGAATTGGGAGATTAGGTTTGACATAAATACACTACCGTGTGTAAAATAGATTGCTAGTGGGAACCTGCTGTAGAGCACAGGGAGCTCAGCTCAGTGCTCTGTGATGACCTAGATGAGGGGAAGGGAGGTCCAAAAGGGGGGAGATATATGTATACATATAGCTGATTCACTTCACTGTACAGCAGAAACTAACACAACATTGTTAAACAATTATACTCCAATAAAAAGAAAAAAAGAACTGTGAGATCCTCAGAGAAAGATACTAAGTCAAAATTCTATTCTCAGTTAAACATGGAAAATATTTGAAATACACCATTTTTCAACTTGGGGAAAATAGATAATCTTTAACCCTATAATGACTTTTACCTAATTACTTCCTAATGCTACAGTATCCCAAATAATTAATATTCATCATTCAATTCTCAAAAACCTTTTTCACTTTTTTAATCCTCACATCACACAGCAGAGAATGAAGTGGCATTATCCCCCTCCCAGCTTCATTAGCATTATAATTTCTTGCCAAGAGAAAGAATCAACCTGGTGTACTTGAATTCAACTTCAAGTTAAAGTGTACAGTAATCCAGTTAAAGCGACTCTACAAATTTTACATAAATAATGAAGTTTCCAAATGTTTTCTCAAACATATATCAAATGATATAAGACATCTAGATACACCACTTCTCTCACAGCACCACTGAGTGTCTTGTCACTAGCCTAGAAGACGGTTTTATAAAATTAAATATAAATACACTACTTCAAATGGTGAATAATTTACAGGCTGTGTTTTATAAAATTACTCTCTGATTACCAGATTGTTAATATTCACTTGATTTTCAATTACCAAGGAATATGACCCTTTTTGTAGCATTAAAAAAGAAACACAAAAGGTCAGTGAAGCGTTTATTTGTTTAAATCATATTGAGGAATAAAAAGCATTTATTAAACTGGGAAAAAAAATTTTCTAAGAGCCCTATGTAAATAAAAGGAATATCAAGAACTGAATACTGTACACATATCATAGCAATTACATGCCATGATAGGTATGATACATTATTTGACAAAAATATTAAATGAACAAAGATGCTCTTACATTAAGGACCTGGCAGGCAGTTTTGAATTTAGGTTTAAATTTTTGTAGGAAATGTGAAAGTAGAACAGCACATTTCTGCCCTAATTGAGGCCTTCATAACACCCTGCATCAGAAATGATCTAGATAAAATCAGAAGTACTTGCTTATAAGCAATCACCTGCAATGAAATGACATTGGTTCATGAAAGGCATGTTAAAAATGCAAACCTATTACTGAAAGGAAAGAATAGATGTAACTCTCTGACTTGTACAGATTTATATTTTTCATCATGGAAACTATTAAGTTTCCATTTGAAGAAATAGTCAGAAGGAAATACTCTCCCTCTAACTGCATTAATACCTGGATACTCCTCAAGATATTATTTTATCACTTGCCTGAAGAATATAAAAGCACAGTGAAATGAAATAAAGTTTCATTTCAGGATAAGGAATATTTGAAAAAATTGAAGCCATAGAAAAGAAACATTACATCACAGTTTCTAAAAATCAATACTATCTACTTCAAGGTACCTGGATATCAAATGAGGATCTGTAAAATCCACTTGTATTAAGAAATGGGAAATTATCATGTGGTCCTGAAGGGGGAAAAAAGCTGGAAACTTATATATCTTTGCTATTAACATGCAACAACAGAGTGAAATCCTTGTGATAGAGACTATGGCCTGCAAAATCCTGTATTTACTTCCTAACCCTTTATAGAGACAAGAAATCTAAACACACATTTCACTATTTTCCTTTGTCCCAGATATTCAAAACACATGTTTAACATTTTTGGTTCCCCTTCTTTCCCTCCTCCCCGCCCCCATCCATGGGCACTCTAAGTGGTCTTTTTCTCTGTTTTCTTTTCACTCTCGGTTATCTGTCTCTCTTTTTATCAATTATTCCTGTCATTTTCACCCTCTTGAATATTGCCCACATTTATTTTTTCTTGTATTCTGACCACCACTTCCAGAACTTCATTTTTCACAGAGTTAACCTTACATCACTGTTCTTTAGCCAAACTTCCAGGTGATTCCAGACTATTCCTGTACCCGTTTCTCTGTATATACTCCTTGCTTTAATCCTTCATTCTGTCTCCTTAACCCATCAAAGACTGAATCCCTTGTGGTGGACTGCATACCATCTATAGTCTGCCACACTTAATCATCCCAGGCTTATTTCACAATATTCCAAACTAGCTCCCGCAGTCTGGTCTCCTAATTCCTTCTGCATACACACATACTACATCCTATTCTAACCTTTGGGTGTGGGCTCACATGGTTTCCCTCTCCTTATTTGACTTCACTTTTTTTTCTCATTAGTTACAAACCAACCCCTGATCACTGCCTCCTTGGAATATTTTCAGGATTCTTTTCCATGAGGCCTATAATCTCTTTGAGCATACTGGAGGTTTTCAGGTTTGAATGGGACTATATCTGTTTTTTACTGCTGCCATGAAAAGTTCCACAAACTAGCTGGCTTAAAACAAGAGAAATTTATTCCTTTGCTGTTCTGGAAACAAGTCCAAAATCAAGGTGTCAGCAGGACCTTACTCCCTCCAATGGTTCTAGGGAAGAATCGTCCTTGACTCTTCCTACCTTCTGGTAATTACTGGTAATCTTTGGCATTCCTTAGCTTGTAGATGCTTCACTCCAATTTCTGCCTCCATTTCCCCATGACTGCCTGTGTCTCTGTGTGTCTCTAAGTCTCTTTCTCCTCATTAGAACACCAATTATTGGATTTAAGTCCCACACTGATCAAGTATGACTTCATCTTAAGTTGATTATATCTGCAAAGACCCTGTTTACAAATAGGGTCATATCCACATATTAGGGGAGTTAGGACTTCCACATATCTTTTGGGAGAACACAAATCAACCCACAACAGGGACACTCAAAAGCGTCTCCACTAACCCATTCATTATTACGACACAGAGGAAATCCCAAGTAACGCTGCTTACACACTTCTGCTAACATTAGAAACCCACACTTTATGAAATTACCCATTTTATCAGTGGACAGCTCAGAATTACAGTAAACAAACAAACAAACAAAAAACTAACTTCATTATAGCCTAAGTACATTAGCCCTGTTTCCCTACTTCTATTCTTGAGACCATACAGAATAAACAGTATTGCCTTGTCAATACTATAGGCCATTAAATGATTAAAGACAGTTTATTCTCCCCTAAGACTTTCTCCAGGATACACATTCCTAGTTTACTTGATTGCCTTTTTTAATATGTCATGAAGAGAGAGAAAATCATGACATGTTTTTCTCAAAGAAACTGATTTAGCCTCAATTATCTGATTTCAAAAGAATGTATTTTACTGCCTACTTTCATATAGAGTTCATCCTATCATAATGGCTTTGATGTAAGACAGATGTGGCTATGAATCCCAAACCTGCCACTAAGCAACTGTGTTACCATTAAAATTAAATAATTTCTCGAAGCCTCAATGTCCTTCCTGATAAAGTGGAATGTAACCTGTGTCATAAAGAGTTAATTAAAGTAATAATTAGATAATAGATAATTAACACAGTGCTTGGTAGACTTAATAACTGGTAGCTTGTAATAACATAATTTTTATTAGTCTGTCTATATAGAAATCTAATTGAACATATCAGAGCCTATATTATATTGAGCATGGCCTACAGCTCTTATTGTTAATTCATGCCCTGACGGCAACATCACAGCTAATATGGATTTGTACATTGTTTTGCAGACCTAGCTATTCTTATCTTGCTGACTATCAGAGTGTAGGAACGGAATTGTTCTAATCACACTCAGAGTTTCCATGGAGAAGTAAGCTTAGAAATGTGTTTTTTCACATTGGTAAATGGGTAAATGGTAATGCAACTCTTCCCCTCACCATTGATTACCACTCTCACCTCTCAAAGAGCAATTCTCTAAAGAACCTGGGAAATTCTCTAGTTTTTCTAAATAAAACAACTTCCCTTACTTGACCCTTAGTCTGTTTGCAGGGCCTTAGTTTTCCATTCTGCAATATCTGCCATCATCCTTGACAAATGATGCAGAGACTTACACTAGCTAAATGATATCCATTTTCCCATTTTTACTTAAAAACTAAAAATTTTATTTACAAAAGGGACATAACCAACTGAAATACTACATTTTTCAGCTACAACAATCCATTTGCTTAAATTTGGTAATTGAGATGTAAATAGAAGTGTTTTTAGGATTTCCAAGAAAGTTGTTTAATGAGACCTGACTATTTGGGAAAGAGTCTGAGAATACAGTGATCATTTTTAGAGCTCTAGCAGATCTCTTAGAATATGAAGTGGCCTTGATAATGGATGTCCAGAAGGTTTCATACAATAGTAGGATGAAGCTGGATCCCTAATATTCGTGAAGACTCTGGTCTAGATGTGGTCTTCCTTCCCTTGGGAGAAAATTGTACTGCTAGCTTTTTGAAACCACTGCTATTTCGTGTTTTCAGCTATATGCAAATCAAACTCATTCACTTCCTGTCCTAAATCTAACTGGAAATGGACTTTAAATAGACATCTGGATCACTGCAAAAGAGTAATTATTGGCCTCTGTGTCATTTGTTCAATTGTCTTGTGTTATGAGTTGAATTATAATCCCTCAAAATTCATATTTTGAAGTCCTGGCCCTCAGAACCTCAGTAACCTTATTTGAGGATATAGTCTTTAATTAGGTAATCAATTTAAAATGAAGTATTAGGGTAGACTCTAATCCAATATGACTGGTGTCAAAAAAATGGAAAATTTGGAGCTCTCTCTCATATTCATACAGAGAATATGAAAAAACATGAGGAATGATGAAACAAATTAAAGATGATACAAACAGATGGAGAGATATACCATGTTCTTGGATTGGAAGAATCAACACTGTGAAAATGACTACGCTAACCAAAGCAAACTACAGATTCAATGCAATCCCTATCAAACTACCAATGGCATTTTTCACAGAACTAGAACAAAAGATTTCACAATTCGTATGGAAACACAAAAGACCCTGAATAGCCAAAGCAATCTTTTTTTTTTTTTAACATCTTTATTGGAGTATAACTGTTTTACAATAGTGTGTTAGTTTCTCCTTTACAACAAAGTGAATCAGTTATACATATACATATGTTCCCATATTTCTTCCCTCTTGCATCTCCCTCCCTCCCACCCTC
>NC_041223.1:23178369-23180236 GCF_002837175.3 Physeter macrocephalus | reverse complement strand
CTCCATACTGTTCTCCATAGTGGCTGTATCAATTTACATTATTCCCACCAGCAGTGCAAGAGGGTTCCCTTTTCTCCACACCCTCTCCAGCATTTATTGTTTCTAGAGTTTTTGATGATGGCCAATCTGACCGGTGTGAGATGATATCTCATTGTCGTTTTGATTTGCATTTCTCTAATGATTAATGATGTTGAGCATTCTTTCATGTGTTTGTTGGCGATCTGTATATCTTCTTTGGAGAAATGTCTATTTAGTTCTTCTGCCCATTTTTGGATTGGGTTGTTTGTTTTTTTGTTATTGAGCTGCATGAGTTGCTTATAAATTTTGGATATTAATCCTTTGTCAGTTGCTTCATTTGCAAATATTTTCTCCCATTCTGAGGGTTGTCTTTTGGTCTTGTTTATGGTACAAAGCAATCTTGAGAAAGAAAAGCAGTGCTGGAGGAAGCAGGCTCCCTGACTTCAGACTATACTATAAAACTACAGTAATCAAGACAGTATGATACTGGAACAAAAACAGAAATATAGATTAATGCGACCAGAATAGAAAGCCCAGAGATAAACCCATGCACATATGGTCACCTTATCTTTGATAAAGGAGGCAAGAATATACAGTGGAGAAAAGACAGACTCTTCAATAAGTGGTGCTGCGAAAACTGGACAGCTACATGTAAAAGAATGAAATTAGAACACTCCCTAACACCATACACAAAAATAAACTCAAAATGGTTTAAAGACCTAAATGTAAGGCCAGACACTATCAAACTCTTAGAGGAAAACATAGGCAGAACACTCTATGACATAAATCACAGCAAGATCCTTTTTGACCCATCTCCTAGAGAAATGGAAATAAAAACAAAAATACACAAATAGGACCTAATGAAATTTAAAAGCTTTTGCACAGCAAAGGAAACCATAAACAAGACGTAAAGAGAACCCTCAGAATGGAAGAAGATATTTGCAAATGAAGCAACTGACAAAGGATTAATCACCAAAATATACAAGCAACTCATGCAGCTCAATAACAAAAAAACAAACAACCCAATCCAAAAATGGGCAGAAGAACTAAATAGACATTTCTCTAAAGAAGATATACAGATTGCCAACAGACACATGAGAGGATGCTCAACATCACTAATCATTAGAGAAATGCAAATCAGAACTACAATGTGTTATCACCTCACGCCATCATCAAAAAATCTACAAACAGTAAATGCTGGAGAGGGTGTGGAGAAAAAGGAATCCTCCTACGCTGTTGCTGGGAATGTAAATTGGAGCACAGTATGGAGGTTCCTTAAAAACCTAGAAATAGAAGTACCATATGACCCAGCAATCCCACTACTGGGCATATACCCTGAGAAAACCATAACTCAAAAAGAGTCATGTACCACAATGTTCTTTGCAGCACTATATACAATAGCCAGGACATGGAAGCAACCTAACTGTCCATCGACAGATGAATGGATAAAGAAGATGTGGCACATATATACAATGGAATATTATTCAGCCATAAAAAGAAACGAAATTGAGTTATTTGTAGTGAGGTGGATGGACCTAGAGTCTGTCATACAGAGTGAAGTAAGTCAGAAAGAGAAAAACAAATATGGTATGCTAACACATATATATAGAATCTAAAAAAAAAAAATGGTTCTGAAGAACCTAGGGGCAAGACAGAAATAAAGAATCAGATGTAGAGAATGGACTTAAAGACACGGGGAGTGGGAAGGGTAAGCTGGGACAAAGTGAGAGAGTGCCATGGACATATATACACTACCAAATGTAAAATAGATAGCTAGTGGGAAGCAGCTGCATAGCACAGGGAGATCAGCTCAGTGCTTTGTGACCACCTAGAGGGGTGGGATAGGGAG
>NC_041223.1:23118251-23177583 GCF_002837175.3 Physeter macrocephalus | reverse complement strand
AATCTAAAAAAAAAATGGTTCTGAAGAACCTAGGGGCAAGACAGAAATAAAGAATCAGATGTAGAGAATGGACTTAAAGACACGGGGAGTGGGAAGGGTAAGCTGGGACAAAGTGAGAGAGTGCCATGGACATATATACACTACCAAATGTAAAATAGATAGCTAGTGGGAAGCAGCTGCATAGCACAGGGAGATCAGCTCAGTGCTTTGTGACCACCTAGAGGGGTGGGATAGGGAGAGTGGGCAGGAGATGCAAGAGGGAGGGGATATTGGGGTATAAGTATATGTATAGCTGATGATTCACTTTGTTATACAGCAGAAACCAACACAACAATGTGAAGAAATTATACTCTAATAAAAATGTTAAAAAAACACACACACACACACACAAGGAAGAGACCAGTCATCTATAAGCCAATGAAAAAGGCCTGGAACAGATCCTTCCCTCACAACCCTGAGAAGGAACTAACCCTGCTGACACCTTGCTTTCAGACTTCTAGCCTCCAGAACTGTGAAGCAATAAATCCCTATTGCTTATTTCACCCAATTTGTGATATTCTGTTAAGGCAGCCCAGCATATTAACGTCTTGCAATTCCAGAAAGGCTTGTGGTTTACACTTCATCTCATAATTGTCAGCCTCTTCTCTTAGACATTTCAGTTTATTTATTTCTTTTAATACCATTTACCTTGCCACATTATGACCATGGCCCAAAACTTTCTTTTCCTAGGTTTAGCCCTCTTCTCTGGGCCAAGAATAGTGCTCAGTATGTAGGCCCACTAGATTATTAGACCCAGTATACTATTACCTTGATGAGTAACTGTTTTATATAGCTAAATACTGAGAACACAGTAGCTTTCAACAGATGTTTTCTGATAGGTTGACATTTTAAAAGCATATTTCAGAAATCAATCAAATGGTTTAGAAGTCACATGTTATTATTACAAATATCATGCTTTATTATTTTTAAAGAGCAACAACATTGTTTAATATATGAAGATATCTTTAAAATGTTGTATATGCTCATATTATAAAGTTTATGTTATTAAATACTAGTATAACTTACAGCATATTACTATACCTAATCATAGATTAGTGATTCTCCTTAAGTTACTGGTCTCAAGATGTTGACCAGCACATAGTGAATGCTATAAAAAATCTCCAGAAAAAATAAACAAGAACAATAATTTCCATAACATTGCACACACTTTCAACGAGTTTATAGATAACTTGAAGACCATCAATGAATACACTTGCTCATATAACAACATATATTATTTGCCATTTGAATATAGAATATTTGCTTTACAAATTTTTTATCCCATTCACTTTATTCAGGACTTATATTCAACCAGTGAACGCAGATATAGCTGGCATCATTCTGATTTACTGGTATTGATTATGCCTTACTGGTAGTTAAATATTTTTATATCACCCCTTTACTTTCATGCAGATGATTACAGATCCATTTATTGCTTACCAGTTATTAACGTTAATTAAAGTAAACCCTGTGTACTAGTTTTCTAGGGCTGCCATTACAAAGTACCACAGACTGGGTGACTTAAACAATAGAAACTTACAATTCTGGAAGCTAGTTACCTGAGATCAAACTGTTGGCAGAGTTTATTCCTTCTGAGGTCTCTCTCCTTTGTTTGTAGATGGCCATCTTCTCCCCATATCTTCACATGATCTTCCTTCTGTGTGTGTCTGTGTCCTAATTTCTTCTTCTTATAAGGACATCAGTCATATCAGATTAAAGCCCACACTAACGACCTCATTTTAACTTAATTACCCCTTGAAAGACCCAGTTTCCAAACATAGTCACGTTCTGAATACTGGGGCTTAGGAACTCAACATATGAACTTTTGGGGGACAAAATTCAGCCCATAAAACCTTGCATTCCTGTTAAATTTATCATTTAATTGTGTTGCTTTTCTAATAGGACTAGTAGATCAATACTCAACCAGCCATGATGTTGTTAGTGGTAACAAACTACCCATTCTATTGTAAATATTTAAATTACTATCTAAAATATATTAAATAACTATTTTCAGCGTAGGACTGAGAGAAGGAAAACAAACTTGGTGAGCCCTACAATCACCCTGGCTTTCTACCTGGAGACACTTTCCAGACTGTAGTACAAGAAGCAATAACTAAAGCAGAGCACAGCAATTACTACTGAGTTGATCAGGTTTCAGGAGGGCTGCAATAGCTTTAAATTTGAGGTAGAGTATAAGATAAGAGGAAGCTACATAGATGAAGAGTTCCATAAATTTTCACAGTATTCCTTTGAATCTTTTTTGAATACTAAACTGCACATGGATAGAGTGAGACTCTATGAAGCTGATCAAAGAATAACTACTAGATAGAAAACAACTACAAAAGGCACTAGCCATGAACTGAACAGGGCTGGCTGTTAGATATCAAATTCTAAACAGGCATAGTAGAGAGACATAGTTAAATATCAAGAGCATTCAGCAGAGACCCCAGAAATCCCACATTTTAGCATTAAACCACTTCTTACAGTTAATTCAGATGTGCTCTAACTAATCTCATAATTAAACTACTCTTATTAAAATTAAACTAATTTTAATTACTCTTATTAAAATTAAACATTTATAACTAATCTAGATGTGCTCTAACAAAGCTTGACTAACTGGTCACTAACCCAAATACTTACACACATCAAAGAAAGACAACAAAACCCATACTTTCATCAGTATAACTCTCACAATACCAATTAAAAATCACCGTACTTACAGAGGCACGAAAATGTGATTCATGACCTGGAGAAACCTTAGTCAACATATATAGAAGCAGAAATGACAGATATGATGTAATTAGTAGTCAAAAACTTTAAAAGATCTGTTGTATGTTCAAGTGTTTAAAGAAAAGCATAAACTCAAAGAGGAGAGAAATTAAAACTATGAAAAAGAATCCAGTAAAAATTGTAGAGCTAAAAAAACACAACATTTGAAAAACATACACTAAACTAGGAGTTATCAAACTTTTCCTGTAAAGTGCCAGACTGTAAGTATTTTAGGCTTTATGGGCCATACACTCTTAGTCACAACTATTCAACTCTGCCATTGTAGCACTTAAGCAAAGCCTATAGACAATGTATAAAAAAAGAAGTGTGGTTATGTTCCTGTTAACACTCTATTTACAAAAGCAGGTAGCTAACTAGATTTACCCTAAGGGCCTTATTTGCCAACCCCTGCTCTAAACCATTCAATTATAATTCCCAGGACACTTTGTGGTTAAGGAATTGGAGGTGTGAAGCATGGACAGCATTCTGTGTCTGTGAGAGAATTTTTCATCATGATGGTAGCTGGGCTTCATGTAGTTAAACACCTGAACTGTCCCAGACTTTGAGGATTCTTTAAAGAACATTTGATCTAGACCTCTTTTCCTAGCAAAAATGCAGGAGCTCATGACATATCACTGTGTCTGCTGCCAAAACTAGAAAAAAAAATCAGATAAATTAAAAACAAAACCTCATAAATTAATATCATGAACTATTTAGATAATCTAAAATTCCAGGGAGAGACGAACCCTTCTGAGATGAATTATGTGGAAATAAACAAAGGCAAACTAAATGAGAACAGAGGTTATTTATTCAGAGCTTGCTATAGGAAGCAAGTCACAGCTACCATCATAGCAGCTGGCAGAGACTCAAAGGCAGGCAGTGTAGTAGAAAAGGTTTATGGCAGAAAAAAGAGAAGGTTTAGGTTTGCTTTCATCAGAGGCTGTTAGCATGGGGAAGCTGGAGGTAGCTTAACTAGAAGTGGGGCATTTTACATGATTGTTTTGGGGAGCATATTTGGCTTTCTCCAGTTGGTTCTGAGTTGTAAGTGAGGGCAAAAATTAGGAAAGCCCATAGTCACTGTCCAAGTTCTGACTGTTCTGATTGCTGCAGAGACTTTGATTTGACTTTCTGGACTGTTTGCTGCAGAGCGTGTGGGTCACATGTCTGCTCTCATATATGGTCTTGCCATTGTCCATTTGTGTGTTCATCACTTAGGTCAAATTATCTCCAAACATTTCACTCCTGGGGGCATTTGCAGATCCTGGATACTAGCTGAAGACTGGGGTAAGAGCGCTTGGGAAAGAGAAACCAACTATTTTTTAGCAGCTGTGCACAGATGGAGTAACACATTATAACCTGAAGGTCTGCAACCACCTGACTATGCTTCCCCATGAGATAACTGTGTGATAGGTTATCGGCTATTCTGCTATCTGGCTATTCTGTGGACAGTGTGAGAGCCTGAAGAGTTAATTAGAAAATTTCTAAAAGACAGAAGAAAATCTCCTGTAGTATTGACTGATTTAGGAAACGAAGACCTGGTGGAGAAAGAGATAGCCTTAAGCACAGTAGTACTGTCCTCTGCCTTAGGCATCTGCCTGTTTATGATGCTGTACGGGACAGGTAGCTGAAGAGCTGGGCAAGAAATCTCTAAACTCATGCAAATGTTCAGAGCTGAAGAGACAGAACACTATGAGGTTCACAATCCAATAATTTAGAAAATTTAGAAAGCACACCTGCGAATAAAAGTGAAACAAAAGATAACTAAGTCTTCCCAAAGCTGCAGTCCAGCCCTGACCAAGATAAATTTCTGCATGGATTGAGAGGATAAATAATTCCCTTACCTTAGTTGCCTGACAGTGTAAAAAAGAGAAAAATATGTACAGTGAGAGAAAATATGTATATGTGAAATCCTATTTTTTGACAAAATGCCTAGCATATACCACAAATATTTATAAACTTTCAATTTATAAATATACAAAAAGTAATTATATATAATTAATAATCAAGCAAAGAGACAATAGCAGCAAACCCAGAAATGATCCAGATATTCATTTTATATATATATATATATATATATATAAATTACATATATTTGAGTTAAGTATCAAATATTTTAAAATGTGTTTTAAGACATTTGGACTTCTAAAGAAATTTGATACATTAAAAATTATATGTAAGAATATACAAATAACTAAGTAAACCTAAAGCTGGAAAGTAAAAATACTGATTAACCTATCAAACAGGGCTTCCCTGGTGGCGCAGTGGTTGAGAGTCCGCCTGCCGATGCAGGGGACGCGGGTTCGTGCCCCGGTCCAGGAAGATCCCACATGTTGCGGAGCGGCTAGGCCCCGGAGCCATGGCCGCTGAGCCTGTGCGTCCGGAGCCTGTGCTCCGCAACGGGAGAGGCCACAACAGTGAGAGGCCCGCGTACCGCAAAAAAAAAAAAAAAAAACCTATCAAACAGTAAGGCAGAGTGCACACTCATGGAAATAAAAATCATTGTTTTCCTATAAGAGAAAAATAGGCTATAGGAGCCAGAAATGCTACAGATGGACTCACATATAGCAGAAATTTAATACAGGATAAACCTGGCAGCATAAATGAATGGTGAAATGAAATATTGTCCACAGATATTGATGTTAAGTGGCTTACAATATGGGAAAACGTAAAAACTCGTTCTTTAACTAAACCTACAGACAAAGGAGTTCCAAAGAGATTAAAGGAAACATGCCAAAATAAAATTTGAGAAGTTATAGAAGTAAATGAAGAAGGCTGTATTTGTGACAAAGGAGCAAGGGTAATAGCTAAGAAATATCACACAAAATTTCAAAAGACAAACTATAAAACAAAACAAAAATACATCAAAATTAACAAATTCTCTTCAATTAAGGACACCAAAATCAAAATTAACATGCATGGAAGACTGGGAAAACATTTTTGTTTGGTCCAAGTCAGAAAGGGAATATTTAGGATATAAAAGGAACTTCTGCAAATCATCAACAAAAATTCTGCAACCCAGATAGAAAAATGAGAAAGGACCTGAATCTGCAGAAAAGGAAGAAAATACTCGAGAAAAATTTTAAATATGAATAAAACAGAAACCAGAGATACAATAAGTAGGATAAACAAACTCAAAAGTTGTTCCTTGGAAAGAAAACTGATAATATTGAGAAAACTCTGAAAAATTAAGAAAATGTAACAGACGGAACAATAACAATATTAGAATTTAAAAAACAATAATTACTAATACTATAGTTATTAAAAATTATTAGAGGCTATGAACACTGTGGCCAAATTATTTAACACTGAGATTAAATGAATTCTATGAAATAATAGAATTTCTAAAAGTCGAATCTAGAAGGAAAAAACCCTGAATAGCCCTATAACAACATACAAAAATAAATAAATGTTTTAAAATCTTCTGATACGGATCAACAGCAATCTTAGATGGTTCTATGTGCAAACTTTTTTAAACCCTAAAGGAACAAATAATTCCATTATTTTAATTTTTTTCCAGACAATGAAAGAAAGGAAATAGTCATCAGCTAATTTTGTAAGGTCAATATAACATTAGTACTAAAATCTGCTAGGTCAGTATGAGAAAAAAATTACTAGCCCCATCTTACTCATAAACAAGGATACAAAATCCTAAACAAATATTTATTAACCAAACCCAGGAATATATAAAAAATATAATCTACCATCATCAAGGGGAGTTTACCCCAGTAATGCAAGATTGACTAAATATTAGAAACAGTTAAAATAATTCACCTTATTGAAGGAAAATATCATATATTCATTTCAATAGAGGCAGAAAAATCAGTATTCCAAGAAGTACAACATAAGCTCATGGAAAAAATTCTTAGCTAACTATGAACAGAAGGACAATTTCTTAAAACATTAAAAGATATTCACCAACAAATTACATCAGATATTATACAATGATAAAATGTGATAATGATTTCTTTCAAGATCAAGAACAAAGCAAAGTAGCTCACTATCACCACTATTAAGTTATTTATGAAGCATATAAATGTCTACCTAGAAAACTCTAGAGAAACTACAGCTAACATAAAATTCAGTAAGTTTATTAAGATTGCAGATATCACACTCTATGAAAATCAATTACATTTTTACAAAGAGCAACAACATAAAACATAATTTCACAGTTACGTACCATTAATAGGATTTAAACTATAAAATGATCAGGAATAAATCCAACAAAAGTTGTTACAGAACTTCCAGTAAAATGTTTATAGCATTATACTGAAAGATTTTTAAATAACTAAATAAATGTAGAGATGGATCATAAGGATGTAAATAGGGCTATGGAATAAATGTAATTCTAATGCAAATTTCAAAAGATATTTTATGGAAATTGACAACCTGATTCTAAATTGTACGGGAAAGAGCACAACCTAAAGCAGGGGTCCCCAACCCCCAGGCTGCTCCCCATTGCTCCTCATTGCTCCATTCCCCTGCCCCCACACCTGTCCATGGAAAATCTGTCTTCCACGAAACTGGTCCCTGGTGCCAAACAGTTGGGGACCACTGACCTAAAGAAGAGCATAACCTTATTGACAATTAGAACATAAAGAAGCCCCCAAAATATGTATGCACACACACAAAGCACATGGGCACACATACACACACATTTGAACTGCAAGCAAACAAATTTACTTTCTCACAATATATAAAAAATTAGAGGGGCTTCCCTGGTGGCGCAGTGGTTGCGCGTCCGCCTGCCGATGCAGGGGAACCGGGTTCGCGCCCCGGTTCTGGGAGGATCCCGCGTGCCGCGGGGCGGCTGGGCCCGTGGGCCGTGGCCGCTGGGCCTGCGCGTCCGGAGCCTGTGCTCCGCAACGGGAGAGGCCACAGCAGAGGAAGGCCCGCATACCCCCCAAAAAAAAAAAAAAAAAAAAAAAAATTAGAGATAGTTTAAAAATGTAAAAGGAAAAGCTGTAGAATTTTTAGGGGTCAATATAGGAGGAAGTCTCACTAGGTAGGGAGTAATTTCTTGACAAGCTGATTCTAAATTGTATGGGAAAGAGCACAAACTAAAGCAGAGGTCATCAACTCCCCCGCTGCGGACTGGTACCAGTCTGCGGCCTGTTAGTAACTGCATTCCCTGTAGGGATGACTTCTTTCAAGTCATTTGTCTACAACTTTTGGGTCATGATTTCCATAATCTTCTTCCAGATTTTGGGGACCTGTGGTCCTGAGCTTGAGAGGTCTTCTGAATCTGGTTGTTATATGTTTTTTTAGTAAAACCAACAGAGACAAGATGAATTAAATAACCATCAGTACTCTTGATCTCAATATAAACTTCAATAATGGTCTGCCATTTTTAGATCATAGAGCACATTTTGTCACTGGTAAGATTCATGTCATAGAAGTTGGTCACGCAGTTTTTGCCCAGAATATCCTCAGTAATTAGCCTGAATTTTCTAGGTGCAGATTTATCATTCTGAAACTCAGCAAGGTTCACTTCAAAAACACTACCCTTGAGGTCATTAGATGCAATTTTGGTTCCTTGAGTCCTTGAGACTAAAGTTTTTCCAACATTACTCACATTGAACATAGGTAATTAGTGCTTTTACATCATACCAGTATGTTTTAGAAAGTGGACCAACTACTTTCTTCTTGGCTCCTTCTTTGCTGCCTTTTGTAAGATGCTTGTTCTTGCCAATGACCATGGTGCTGCTCTGAGAGCCAAAGGTCTATACTACTATTTTATTTTGCAATTTATACAGGCAATGAAAAGTTCCTCAAACCCAATCCATAACCTCCGAAAAAGGAAACTACTTAGATTTTTTTAGAACCCTCGTATACAATGGGTAAAGAACCATCATTCCATCATTTCCTTGTAACTTCCAAAAAAAAATTTTTAAGTGAAAAGCAATTTAGGACAGAAAGGATACTTGTTTTGAGGAAATGATAAAGATTATGGTAACATGTTGCTGTGGCCTGAATGTTTGTGTCCCCCTTGAAATTTGTATGTTGAACTCTTAGTACACAATGTGATGGTAGTAAGAGGTAGGGCCTTTATGAATTGCTGAGGTCATAAAGGAACAGCCCTTGTGAATGGGGTTAGTGCTGTTATAAAAAAGACCCCACAGAGTTAGCTCACCCCTTCTGACCTGGAAGAAGGTCTTCAGCCAACCGTGCTGGGGCCCTAATCTCAGACTTCCAGCCTCTAAAACTGTGAGAAATAATGTATGTGGTATTTTGTTATAGCAGCCTGAAATAAGACACACGGCTTATTGATTTTAAGATTTAACGTCATTTGAAAGGTTCTGAGATGATTTTTCAATATAGATTCGTGGGTAAATACTTATTTCCACCCTCCTAATAGCAAATAAAAACCAATCTGGATCTTTAAACTTAAATCATAATTGTTATATTTTTCTAGTTCCATTAGCTTAACATGTACTTTAGAGTCGCTCTTCAATTTTGCCTTCTCCAATTATTAGCATAAGGATTTTTTAAGCATATAAGTATCCCATGAAATGTAAGAATAATTTAAATAGTGAAATGTTATCACTTATATTAGAGTTATCATTGCCAGTCATTCTAATACAATAATTACGTCTAATAAATTGGTTACAACCTTGGAAACCATCCTGCATGAATCAATATAATCTGCCAGCTTCTTGGTTGTCACAGAAACTGATTATAGCAAGGATGTTTAATGCAACACACACTTTATGCATAAATGATTAAACTGCTAAAGTTTAAAAGTGAGCCTAATCAAAACCATGTTTACCACAACTTTCATTATCACTCTATATTTTATCTAATTCATCATTTCTTTTTAAACTTGAACCAAAACAGTATATACAGTATTGAAATGAATAGATACAGGATATATTTTAGAGGTAATACTTGAAACAACTAGGCAGAGTTTTATGTGCAAATATACATGATCCAGTCAAGGAAATATTTTGTCATTCAAAAGTTTCATCCATAAACCATTAGAACAAAATTATATAATTCATTATTTTACACAAAATGTACTTTATAAATTCTTTCTTTTCATGTGTTTTTTTTTCCTTTTTTTTTTCTTTTTTTTTTTCATGTGTTTGAATAAATAACACTGAAACATAAAAATATTATAACTCAAAGAAAGAAGCATCCTTATCCCAATACAGAATATTACTAAGCCTACTGTAAGTATAAGATATTTTACATGAAAGAAAATCATTTATCATTCAGGAGAAAAGCTAAAAGAAGTGTGAGTACATTAAGAATATCCATGAAAGACATATAATTATATATATGATTGTATATATACAAATATGAATATACATACCTATATATGTGTATACATATATATATACACACATACATAGAGAATAGTAGTGTAACCCTGTACCCATCATTCAATTTCAATAATAAAAATTTATGACCAATTTTATTTTATCTTTATCCCCACTAGTTAACCCCATTTCACATTGTTTAAGGCGCTAAACCAAGAGATTATTTCATTCTTCCTTATATATTTTATATGTACCTCTAAAAATAAGCAGTCTTTCAAAAACATGATCATAATATCATCAACTATCATAAAAAGTTCCTTATTATCATCAGCTATCCAATGAGTTTTCTGATTTCTCCAGTTGTCTCGTAAAATATCTTTTTTAATAGCCAGGGTAACAAATTACTTAAAGAGAAATGGAAAATGATTAACCCAGTTTGAACAACAAATTTATGACTTAGGTATAGTTAATTCAACTAGTTGCAACAAATTTTAATACTGTGTTAATTTCTGTTGTCACGTTAAAGTATTTTGAAGATAATTACTGTAATTTATAAAGGAATAAGTATGCATCAGATTAGAATATAACCTCTGCTGCTTTTATTTGTTGTTAATTTATTTATTTATTTTTGGCCATGTTGGGTCTTCGTTTCTGCGCGAGGGCCCTCCCCAGTTGCAGCGAGCGGGGGGCCACTCCTCATCGCGTTGCGCGGGCCTCTCACTATTGCAGCCTCTCCTGCTGTGGAGCACAAGCTCCAGACGCGCAGGCTCAGCAGCTGTGGCTCACGGGTCCACTTGCTCCACGGCATGTGGGATCTTCCCAGACCAGGGCCCGAACCCATGTCCCCTGCATTGGCAGGCAGATTCTCAACCACTGCGCCACCAGGGAAGCCTACCTCTGCTGCTTTTAATCAAGAAGGTTGACTATGTGATTTCTGGGGTCATTAAAATATGTTAACAAAAAAATTACATAGAAATAATAACATATTTGGAATCTTTAAAGATTAAAATTTATAACTTAAAGAGTATAAATAAAAATAAATTTGGAGATTTATAAACACTTTAAGAGATTAATCTTTAGGAATGTTCTATGCAAAATAGTGAGAATGTATTAGTTAATAAAATGACAATATAATTATTCTGCCAGGCGATATACGCAGCTTATCTGCATACATGTGAATGTAACTATATCATTTTTTTCCTTCAACTGATAGATGTATTCGACAATGCATTGTGTCTGTCAAATCATTCTCTCAGCACATTTACTAACAAGTGCAGGGAGATGACTGTTGAGACATCATGAAGTAATCAACAAAGAATACGTTTGTATTCCACATTGTATTATTAACCACTTAAGAAAAACTTGTAGGTTCTATAAGCTATAGTCTATGCAATATACTTCCAAAATAATAAGACATGAAGTCAACTATTACATTTTTTATTCAAAATTGAAGGTTTAACTTCTTAATGTTGTCTTCATGAAGAAATTCTAAAATAAGAGAATCCATGCCTAAATTATCTAACATAAGTAGAAAAAACCCTTAAATACTGAAAAAATTAAAAATATTTAATGCACAGTGTATCCACAGGTACCACGCTAATTGCTGATTATAAAAAGAATAATGATGTATTTTATTTTCTAAAGCAGTATAGTTTGAGAGTGAAAGTGGGCACTAATAATAATTATGCTGAAATAATACATGTGAAATAAGTCTGTCAAGGGCAACAAGGACTTCCTGGTTACATTGCAATAATCACAACAAATTGATCCCTACCTTCACAGAACTCATTAAAATGTTATTTTATACATAAACCATAAAATATAAATTTCCAAATTATTTAAGAGTTGAATAGTCATAATCATAATGGAACTGAGTATGATAAGAACAAAATTGTAATATCAAGCTTGCTACCCATGTCAGCAGTATTATGTGGCAATCATATTTACAATTAAAACCTTTGTCTTATTACATATCTTTTAACCTTGCTCTGCTATTACAATTTTTTTCCACCAGATGGTAGCCAATAAAAGCAGAAGCAGAGAAATTAACGGAGTTAAAAGAAATAAAAGTAAACTGAAACAAAACTCAAATTAAAAAATTGGTTATAGCTAGAGATATACTTATGCATGTAAAAATTCTATATAACAAATAAGTACAAACAATCATTTTTAAACTTCTTTTTTGAAACAAATATTGTTTTGATAGTGATTTTATGCAAATTCTTTAGGGCTAACTTGGATTCTAGGCCACTGTGACTGTTAAATAATAATATACAGGAAAATGCTAAATTTGAGCACTAGGATCAATGTTCCCTTTTGCACAGATCATTCCCAAACATGTGAAAACAGACATCTTAAATATTCCTCAAGTCATTGCTTATTTAAAAGAAGCATTGTGATGTTCTAAAATATAATGTTTAGAATGTGCTTTTTGTGACAGTTCTTTTAAAAAAATCCATCCATCCTTCTTATCTTGCAAAAATCAGATACATGGAATTATTTCCTCTGTGTGGAGTCCTCTCCTCTAGCCTTGTTAGTCTTCGTTTGTACATGAAGTATTCATTATTTGCAAAAACCAATTATCATCCCTGTCTGGATACATTAAGATTTTCTCTACAAGTCTTTTCCTCTCTATCACATTTTAAACAACAGTTTATATGAATTATTCATAGTTCCCATATTGTAGGAAAGGTATTTTTTTATTAAATTTGATCATAATAATAGTTATTACCCCAGTCATGGCAGTTTTATGAGTCTTCTTCAATGCCATTACCTGGAAAGATTTCAGTCAAGAAATATAAAGGATGCAAATCAATTTCCATAATGAAATTAAACTGTACCATCTACTCCTTCATTTCAGCAATAGAGATGATTGACAGCTTCTTCCTGATAGCGTGAGCAGATAGGATTCAGATACAGAAGCAGAGAATGGCAGATTATTTGCTCTTAAGAATTTCAGTGGCTTTTTCTTCATTGTTGCTATTTGGTGCTTGCTAATCTCACTGAAACATAATATTTAACTCAGAATCTGTATACAAATTTATTTTCAAGCATAGTATTTTTCTTGCCTAAAAGCAGTTGATTTTTCTCTAGTACTTGTGATTATAGCGGAATAAACACAGTAGCAAGTGCTATGATACTGTTTTCCTCATAATGACCTCATTTTGTATAACAAAAATGCTATGTTACTGGGAGGAAAGAATGATGAGTTTTCTTCTGGCTGTCAATTTTTTAATAAAAATATCCGATTTTTATGGTAATAATTTTCTTCTAAGAAATAAGTATCAGATTCTGCTCTCAAACAATGAAGGGAGGTGTTCAGTTAAGTCGGACTGTAAGATTGCAGTCTAAGAAATTTTCACAATGAGACGTTACGATGTCTGCGAGCAGAAGAATTGCTGTGAATACGTGCTGTATGTCCCCGGGTTTAGAAGAGAGGGTCTGTAGACCTATGACCACACTCAGTTCTTCCTCAAACCACTGAGTGACTGGGCAGGTGACTGCAGTAGCAACCATTGAATGCCACTCTTCCCTAAAGGTATCCCAGGCTTTGAACATAATATGATATAGCAAAATTGATCTTTTACAAGAATGACTCTTCAACATTGTTTAAGGCAGTGGCACCAAACAGAGATCTTACAGCTTGATTCTTTATTGTTCTCTTCAACACATACCCACAGTTAATAACATTGGCTTACTATTTAAAATGTCTTCAGCTTAACGTCTTTACTTTCTTCATAACTTGTAGTTTCACAAATACTTCTGTGTTTGGGGGGAGTATTAAAATATAATTAGAAACAAATTATTTTTAGTGAAGCAAAACAGAAAATTTAAAGTTCACTTGGCAGCAGTAATAGTCACCAGGTTTCATCATGCTAGCCCTACTTATCTTTCATGCGTTAACTTAAACTTTACTTCTTCTAGCCTTTAATGACTCTCAAATCTGGTATAGGAGCCTCTTCTCTCGTTTGTCTATATCTTAGTACTTGTCACCATGAACAACTCCTGTTTAATTGTTTATGTCTATATCATACTATAAATACTTTCTAGCCAGAAATATTGGATATATATCCCATATCTAGAACAATGACCAGTCAGTGCTTGCTTATTGATTTGAATGAATGGATTGATGGTTATACAGTTACAAGGTCAGCAGCTTTCATAACTGATATGTGTATTCCAGAAAGATCTCTTCTAATCAATAAGCAGTTGCTCCTCTCCTGATGCATAATAGACAATAATGTTCATTTTTGAAACTTATAGTGTATTCATTTCTATGCTGTTCATCCTCTAGTTGAATTAATATCAGTAAGAGTCAGTATCATATTCATGAAGCCATAAAATTAATTTGAATTTAATTATTAAACCATGTTTATAAGATAAAAGTACATTATAAAAACCAAAGGCTTATACAACATATGCACAAATTTTATATATTAAATTATTTTAATATAAAATTTCCATACACTTAGAACTAGCTAAAAGTAATTTTAACAGCAAAATTAAGTAACTAAATATCCTGCAAAGTTGTTGAATGAGAGTCACAAAATTAGACTTGATATGCCTAAAGAATAAAGAAAAAAAAGAATCAAAATAATTTATGTCATTTTATTACTCATAAAGTAGAGCCATCAGACAGGTGGCTGAGTTGAGAGATGATTGTCTGAGCTATAAGCAGATTTTTCCCATGAAAAATATCCTAACTGAAAGCCAAAGAAGGAGAGGCAGGGGAGGAGGGAGAGGAGGAGGAGGAGAAAAGAAGAACAGTACATGTTACTACAAAGTTACAGTAATTATGGGAGTGTGGTACTGACATAAGAGTAGACATATAGATCAATGAAAAAGATTTTAAAGTCTATTAAAAAAAACCCTTACATTCATGGTCAATTAAATTTTGACAAAGGTGCCAATATAATTTAATGGGGAAAAATATTTTCAACAAATGGTGCTCTGACAACACAATATCCACATGCAAAGACCTCACAGCTTATACCTCATACCATACACAAAAATAGCTTAATGAGACCTAAATGTAAGAGCTAAAACTAGAAAATTCTCAGAAGCAAACAAAAGAGTAAATCTCAATGGCCTTGGATTAGGCAATGGCTAATATTATATACGAAATCAAAACCACAAGTGACAAAAGGGAAAAAAAGAGATAAATTGGACTTCATCAAATTTTAAAACTTCTATAAACACAATAAAGTGAAAAAGCACCCCAATAGTTGAAAGAAGATATTTTCCAATGATATATACAATAAGGGACTTGCTTCCAGCGTAAAGAACTCTTACAATTCAACAATAATCAGACAAATAAACTAATTTAAAATGAGCAATAGATTTGGATAGAGATTTCTTGAAAGAAGATATACAAACAGCCAATAAGCACAAGATGCTCAGCATCATCAGACATGAGAGAAGCGTAAATCAAAAACCACAGTGAGATACCATTTCACACTCACTAGAATGGTTATAATAAAATAAAGATGAGCAATAACAAGTGTTGGTGAAGATGTGGAGAAATTGGAGTCCTCATAAATTGCTGCTGAGTATATAAAATGGTTCAGCTCCTTTGGAAAACAGCTTGGGAGTTCCTCAAAAAGTTAAACATAGAGTTACCATACAACCAGCAATGCTATTCCAAGAGAATAGAAAACATATGCCCGTATAAAAATACGTAAATATTCACAGTAGCATTCTACATAATACCAAAAATGTGGAAACAGCCAAATATCCATCAACTGATGAACAGATAAATAAAATATACCCATAACATTGAATAATATTCAGCAATAATAAGGAATGAAGTACTTATACATGCTACAGTATGGATGAACCTGATATCATTACATTAATTGAAAGAAACCAGTCAGAAATGAACATATATTGTATGATTCTACTTATAGGAAAAGTCCAGAAAAAAACAAAATTGGAGCAAATGGAATAACAACAACAAAAAAAACAGCAAGCAATATGATTTTAATCCAACCATATAAATAATCACTTGAAATGTGAATGATACAAAGATATCACTTAAAAGATTAGGACTGTGAGACCAAACTATACGTTCTCTGAAAGAAACTCACTTTAACTACAAAGACATAGATAGGTTAATAGTATTTTTAATTATAAGAATTTTTAAATTTAAACTAAAATTTTAGAAACATTTATTAAACTATGTTTTTAGAAAATGTAATGTCAATGTCTTAATGGAGTCAATAAAATAAAATACACAGCCTGGGTCACATTTCTTCCTTTTTTCAACTTTTTATATTTTAGTCAAACCACAGGGGATAACAGTAAACAGCACTATGGAAAGCCTGACTTGAGATTCTACATTTTAATAACTCTTCATGTCAGTTTGTTGTTGTTGGATTTTTTTCTTTATTTATCTTGCTTTCTTCTTTCCTCAATATCAGGGGAATCCAACTGCTTCAGTTTCTGCAAAGTGCATTCTAAAGCCTCCTTTCCCTTGTAGCAACAAAGACAGAGTACTCAAAATACATTGTGAGAATTTTTTAAATTAATATCCTGAATGTCATTATAAGCAGTTTATTCTAAAACAAATTGAGCGGCTTCTGTATAAAAAAATCATTAACAGCCAACACTATTACTACACACAGTAGATAGAAAATTTACTTACCTTGTTTATGTTTGCTATAATATTTGTCAGACAGAGAAAGACAAATAGCACATGATATCACTTGTATGTGGAATCTAAAAAAATGGTACAAATGAACTTATTTACAAAACAGAAATAGAGTCACAGATGTAGATAACAAACTTACAGTTACCAAGGGGTGAATGGAGGGGAGGGATAAATTGGGAGATTGGGATTGACATATATACACTAATATATATAAAATAGGTAACTAATAAGAACCTACTGTATAGCACAGGGAACGCTACTCAATACTCTGTAATGACCTACATGGGAAAAGAATCTAAAAAAGAGTAGATATATGTGTATGTATAACTGATTCACTTTGCTGTACAGCAAAAACTAACACAACATTTTAAATCAACTATACTCAATAAAAATTAATTTAAAAAATAAAATAAAATCTGGCATTGAAGAAATCTGACAGCAAAGTAAAAATAAGTCACTGAATCTTCCCTTTACCTCACTTCCATGTGGAGATGTTTCTAGATGAAAAATAAAACGCACTACAAATAAGTAGCAGCTATTTTCTCAGCCAGTTCAGTTTTGAAATTCTCTGATAGGTGATGTGCCCTTTGTGTTTGTTCATCTTGAAAATTCGTCTTAGTTTATATATTTCACTTTCTCAGATATAAAAAGAACCACTGATGGTCCATGCAATTTCTGCTACTCGATTGAATGATTAGCCAGCACTGGAGGAACATCTTGTGTCTGGCTGTTTTGCTGAAAATGCTTTTCCTTTTCATATGGAAAAAAAATCAGTTAAAACAAGTCAACCTTAACCAAATATATTATCATTCAAGAGTCTTTGCAGTTAACTTTATTTTTAATATTTATAGACTAATGGACGACAATATAACTAACAAATACATTTGTAGTGCAATTTTCTAAAGATTTACTCAACTGAAACACTTGTTTTGAAAGAAAGTGTAAGGTTTATAAAGAATCCCTAAATCTTTTGTGAATTCTATTAGGCATGAAATAATATTATCATTTATTCAGTGAAGTCTGACTATAGACAGATGAGAATCTGCTAACAAAAGGAAAAGTAAATGTGTAAAAATTTCCCTAGGAAGCTTCTGAAAACGTAAATATTTTCCTAGCAGAATGTCTATAAAGTACTAAGCAATTTAAGCACAGTCACAACCAAATGAAATCCCTCAGATATCTAGGTTACTTTTGACCTGGATCTATTAATAAAGAAACTATAAATGTTCTTCAGATTTGCCAGAATAGGTTGGCTGAACAGCTGGTTTTGACAGTTGTGTTTTTTTCCCTATTTTGTTTGCTTGTTTATTCTTCCGTATATACTGACATAGCAGTGCAAGTGAAATTCATTTGCACAAAGTAGAATTTTTTTCTTTTAAAAAACCAAAGAATGACTATGTGCTAATTAATATTAAACAAAAGTATTACTGAATTGTATGCTATTTTGAAGGCAAATGTTATAAAGGTGTGGTGTTTGTGGTGCAAGTATGTGTATAGGTGTGTACGTGCACGTTAGCACCACATCCATCAGTTCTGGCAAGTAGCTTAAGCTTGTAGAAATATAAAATTTCTCTCTATGATCACTAGGAGTACTCATATTAAAGACAGTAGAATCTGCTATTTACTCTCCCTGGTCAATCATAAACTTAAGCCATTGTTATTATGAAACTGCTGACAAAACCAACCCTGTTTATTATTTCATATAGTTAAGGGATATAAATAGACAACCACTAGAAAATATAAATTTTAATCTAATCTAATTTTAATTTTAAAATGTTAAAACTTTTCTGACAAGTGCTGATATTGTTTAACTAAAATTTACTGAGTTATGTTCTTTAGCAAATACAGGAATGAGAATATCTAAATTACTTTGAAAGGACGATGGGAAGTCAGTGGAATTGACAAATGATTCCTGCTGACCATACATATTACAAAATAAATTAAAATAAATATAAACATAACTTTGTGTTGGAATGGAGAACCTGTATGGAGAAGGTAAATAGTGCCCCTCTAGACTTTCTTTTGAGAGAACAGCAGTCCACTAATGAGAAGGGGAGTATCTTAGTATTTTGGCATTCATCAAGAAAAGTGATTTCCAATATGGGAATTCTAGAAGAAGTCTCTGACTCATCTAGTCAGGAAAATATTCAGAAATGAAATATTGGATTTTTGACCTTTATTAATATGCAGTACCCCAGATGTGAATAACATGTAGTTAATTAGCAGCACTTAGCTTATATTATCATTGTCTTTCCATGAATATCCCCAACAGGTATAAGGAAAGTATTTTTACACTATAGCAACAC
Source organism: Physeter macrocephalus (assembly GCF_002837175.3). NCBI lineage: Eukaryota > Metazoa > Chordata > Mammalia > Artiodactyla > Physeteridae > Physeter > Physeter macrocephalus. The sequence continues at coordinate 23,158,561 of NC_041223.1, read as the reverse complement.
AATATTTTTGTGGAAATTACTCATTTCAATTAGCTCACATATTTATCATGAACTAAGTGTCTTAGAGCCTTAATCAGTACTTGTTCTTAAATACGATTTCAAAATAAGCCACCATAATGCAAAAAATTAATAAATCAATCAATCCCATACTTTTGCATGGTTTGAGGCTATAGGTCTAATATTCTGGTTTGTGCAGTTTCTTTATACCATAATTAAACACAGAGAATGGCATTTACTAATTTTTTGGAGTCAGAGGATGGGCATATATTGTATATTTTTGAGATAAAATTTTTAGAAATGCAATATAGGTAGAGGCTGAAATGGATGGATGTGGGCTCTGTATATGCGGATATGAAGCAATGAAGCAATGCAGGAAGAACTGTGATAGTCTGAGCAGACTGGGATTGTAGTTATGCATGCCCTCTCTTGATAGTAAAACAAAAATACTTTAGTGTCAATCAATGTATCTCCTCATTACATGGGATTTCAAAATGCTAACAGGACAGGTCAATATGTGATAATAACATGACAATGCGCTAAGTTTTACTCTGGCCAAAGCAGACTTTAAAAACTAGATTTAAGAAATTAAATCAAGGTAAAGGGTATAATATTAACATAATACATAAAAAGATGCTGTCTGTTGTCTCTGGTTTGAATCACATAGACAGTATTATCAAGTCTTTTTTTTTTTTTCCTTAGCGTTACGCGGGCCTCTCACTGTTGTGGCCTCTCCCGTCGCAGAGCACAGGCTCCGGACGCGCAGGCTCAGTGGCCATAGCTCACGGGCCCAGCCGCTCCGCGGCATGTGGGATCTTCCCGGACCGGGGCACGAACCCACGTCCTCTGCATCGGCAGGCGGACTCGCAACCACTGTGCCACCAGGGAAGCCCCAAGTCTTATGTCTCGAAACAAAATCTGCAAATTCTAATATTCTAAAACAGTGTTTTCTTTCTTTAAACCCAGAAAGAGTATTATACAGTATATACAGTACAAAGCTAATTTCAAAAAATGAATTAAACATATGATATTTGTATTTAAAAAACAATATGTATAAATAAACATTTTGTTATCAATGTATTCATTTGCATATTTTATAATATTTTTTAATATTTGAATATGAAAAATTATGTTTTGGCATTAAAACTTATGGTTTTATCAGATTTTGGAAGAATTATATTAAATGAATTTTTGATCAAACAATATGTATAAATAAAGTAACATTTTGTTATCAATGTATTCATTTGCATATTTTATAATATTTTTTAATATTTGAATATGAAAAATTATGTTTTGGCATTAAAACTTATGGTTTTATCAGATTTTGGAAGAATTATATTAAATGAATTTTTGATCAATGTTCCAATATTTGAGATAATTCATTATAAAAAGTTGAATGTATTATAGTTCCAGCTCTGTGATTAGTATTACATTTTAGAAAAAAGTTTCGAGAGAATGATATCTAGGGAATTCCCTGGTGGTCCAGTAGTTAGGACTCCGTGTTTTCCCTGCTGAGGGCCCAGGTTCAATCCCTGGTTGGAGAACTAAGATCCTGCAAGCTGCAAGGTGTGGCCAAAAACAAAAACAAAAAACGAATGATACCTCGTAAGTGGAGTATTAAACAAATCACCAATAAAAATGTGTTGAATATTCCTTTCCACATGAATAAAAGTTCCCTGGAGTGTTCTAAAATATCAAGAACAATATGTAGCATTGAAGAGATGAAAACACATATCAGGACTGAGCAAACATCTTATTATTCAAGGATAAATAAATATTTTTTAAATAATAAGAACACGGCCTTGGTGATGGTAGGAAAAATGTGGTCTCAGAAAAATATTTAGGAAGTATTTGTTCTAATTCATAACAGAATTCAAGAAAGCATGCAACCTATAAAACCAATGGTGGAAGACTAGAACACAATAATAAAGCCATTCAAACAAAGATAAAAAGAGAGCTGATGAGAAGCGGTAGGCAAAAATAGGGATGTTTCAAGACTCAAGCAATGAAAATAAAGAAAGGAAAACAATGAGATTCTTCAAGTCATATTAGATTCAAAAATATATAATCATCATTTTTAAAAATACCATTATTATGTAAAAGGCCAAAATCAGGAAGGCCTTCAGATTACAAAGACAAGGTCAAAAACGTGAAGAAACTTATTCAAATGTAGGAGAGGTAATATGAATTCGAATTATGAATTATTGGTATTTCTGATGAATAAAATAAATTCATAGAGAATAATAATAGTAACATAAGTAATCATTTTCTGCATTAACTAAATTCCTAATCTTGCATATTTATAAGCATCAATTCAGGGAAGATTCATGGTTACACACAAATCTGTTGACCTTAGATTTATGCCAGGGAAAAAAAGAAAAAAAGGTACATATCTCTGAGAGGAAGTTTCAGAGGTTCAAGAATTTATGCTATTTTTTTATTTATGACAAGGCAATAAAATATATGATATGCAAGAGTCAGAATCCTTGAAAAGAGATTATTAAAAACAAATGACACAAATAAAAAATTAACTCATTTTAAAAAGTCAGAATTGAGGAAGTTGTACATTGCAGATGATGTAATTTAATAAAATAATACTCTTGGGCAAAAAGTAAAACGCCTCGAAAGTCTGACTATCCTCAAACATCTATCAAGCTCAAAATAAGTATAAAACAGTATACATGAAATGAATAAACACCTATATTATAGAGTAAACTAGGACATATTAATCAGTTAACCATATTAATCCAAGAAATACTTTTGAAGATCTGTTAGAAAATGCCCAGAGGGCACCAGATTAATAGTAAAACACAGTATATTCATTTTTTAGGGATGACATAACAAAGTAGCACACACTGGGTGGCTTAAAACAAGAGAAATGTATTGTCTCACGGTTCTGGATGCTAGAAGTCCAAAATCAAGGTGTTGGCAGGATCATACTCCCCCTAAAACTGTAGGGGAGAGGAATGCTTCCTTGCTTCTTCATAGCTTCTGGTGGTCTGCCCACTGTCTTTGGCTTCCCTTGGCTTGCAACTTGAACAACTCCAATCTCCACATTCATTGTCACATGGCATTCTCCCTATGTAACTCTGGGTCTTCAGATGTTCATCTTCTTATAAGGATAACAGTCATATTGGGTTAGCAGCCCACCCTATACCAGTATGACCTCATCTTAACTTAAGTAATTATATGTTCAGCGACCCTATTTCTAGATAAGATTGCATTCTGATGTAGTAGGAGTTAGGGCTTCAACATATCTTTTTGGGAGGTGGACACAATTCTACCCAGAACAATTTAGGTTGGCCAAAAACACATTTCTTCACACTGAAAGAAAGGGAGAGGAGGGAATGAAGTTCGTAGACCCTGTTTTGATTTCCTACCCTTTACCCCATTGGTGAGGGAGGTTTTCCCATCCTACAGTTATGGGGATGGCCAAGCACATGACACCCAACCCTAGACAGATGAGATCAACAATATTTTAGTCACATACACTCACAACCAAGGGGTGGAACACACCACACAATGTAGGGCCACATAAGGATTGCACTTGGGAACAGAGTGAACAAGAGAAATTATGGGAAGCAGGCTTTGTAGTAACAAGAGGATGAGGTGACCCCTGGTTATCACAAGAAGACATGTTGGCTTGTTTGAATAATTCCATGGACTGGCAAGGAACTGAAGCCTGCCACTCAGAGATAAGCAGGCACTATGCCCAGTCCCAATAATAAGGAAACATTTAGCTGGAAGATCTTACACATGGGAGCAAAGTACGTGGAGTGACCTGCAGTTAGACCATTTGATTTTATCAGATAACAAGACAGCACTTAATACTGAAACTTAATTTCAGGCCTCATAGCAAACTGACATGTGATGTCTTGACATCAATTTAAACCTTAGTAATAACTGAGACTCTTAGGGAGCAGGAGAATTGCCTTCTTAGGAAGTGAATTAGGCACTTAACCAGGAGGAAGGAGGCAACATGATGAGATGGTCATCAAAAACATGAACTTTAGAGATGTAGCCCTTTAGAGACAATAAAGGCAATTGAGGGAACTGTGTGATATTGGGGTAGGGAATGCAAGTCACCAGAGGGCATGAATTATATTAATAAATACCTGTGGCAATAGTGACACCAGCAGGGGGGTCAATTTGCTATTTTGTAACTTAAATAAGAGTTCTTTGAGGAGCCCATTTAATTGCTTCTCAATTAAAACAGCTGCCTGAGACTGGAGACACAAACTTTCCATTGAATGCTTTCTGCAAGATCCCAGCATCTTGTTTTCTGAGAAATGAAATGATTACCTTGGTTACTATCAGTAACGTCTGGAAATCCTCCAAAGGGTAGGAGAAGTGTCATGGTGAGGCCTTGTACTGTGCCCTTGGTATATGTAGAAACGTGTTATCTTGATTTATATTTTGGGTATTTTCGAGGAAAAAGATTCACAGAGTTCTTTTGCCCAAATGTGCAAATCTTAGGCAATGGCCAATAGTTTGTTAAAATGTGCAGATAAAATCCATTTTTTGGCAAAATGATCCACTGCTAAGATTGCTGACTGAAGTTTGAGCAATTGTGCTCACTCTGGATCTTGTCCTTTTTATCAGGACATCTAGTTAAGGGATGGAAAGCAGCAACATTCTACTAAGCTCCATCATGTATGATGGCGTCAATGCCATTGGTAAAGTCCACAAACTAAACTCCTTTTCTTACTACTCAATTCATCTCAAGAGGCTCTCCAAGTAGCCAGGGAACCTAGTAGATAATTGACCTCCTCCAGTACTACAATATCTGGCAAGGGACTAAGCACAGGGGAGGTCACCTCCTTCTGCAGGTGAGATATGCCAGAGGATCCAGGTTTGACTCCATCTTATAGCAAGGAAGCCTCAGTAGCTGTGCTGAGCTCGTGCGGTGCTGCTTCCGTGACCCAAAGCATAATTGGCAGCTGAATGCAGAAGGCCACAGACTGAAAATCTGTGAAAGCTTCTATTTCCAGGAGATCCCAGTACATGTTTAACAATTACAGCTCTAATGGCATACAGGGTGGGGCTGAGGAGGGCAGTTTCTTGCATCAGAAACCTAAGAACAGTGTATGGCCATCATGGGTGGTCTAGAGATTTCAGAAAGTGTGAGAGGAGATTGGTAAAGCCTCTACAATGAAGGAGTCTTAGGAGCACTAATGGGAGTGTCTTTTGTAGGCAATTTAGGAAGATTCTAGAGTCTTGGGTGGAGGATGATCCATTCAAGATGGGCTGATTTGCAAGTAAGAACACTGATGGGCTTAAGTAAAATTTGTAAACACGGAATATGTCATCTCAGAGCCCAAAAAGTCCTAAAAGAAGTTGAGAGCAAGTCAATAGCTGTTTCTTGACAATGTCAGGGATGGAAGGAAATTTTGTTCACCAAATAATATTCAGTAATTTATCCAAGGTGGTACGATCTTGCACTGTTTGTGGGGCAATGGCCCATCCACTTTTTTATAAGGTCTTTTTTAAGTATCCGTATGCCCTTAATAAGTATGTCAAATGAAACTCTTTGGATGAAGATATCAATATAATGTCATATTTGTGCTCCTGGAGAGTGTTGAATGCAGTTAGGATGTTGCCTGCAAAGATGGTGTATGATGAAAGAAGTGTTGAGTTACTCCAACAAGTAGCCAGGTAAAGGTGTTTTGTGCCTCTAAAGGTAAAGATGAACATAGGCTGAGAGCCTGTTGAAACAGGCATTGAACAGAGAATATTAGGTGAATCTATAATAGAAAATATTTACTGAATGCTAATTGGATGAAGTCAGTAAATTCAAACGTTTTGGATATGGGGGTCATAATGGGTGGGACCACAGCATGAAGGCTGCAGTAATTTACTGTGAAAAAATTTTCATTCTTTCCAGGCTTAAGAGCTGGACATACGGGACTGCTAAGAAAAGCAGTGAAGTAATGGGGATATTAACCCCTTTACTAATTAGGTTTTATATAATATCTTTCAGTCCTCAAAGGCCCTATTTTAATTTATATTGGACTGTATTAACTATTTTAACAGAGGGCAGCAGGCCAGGGGTGGGGAGGCACTTCAAAGAGTCCCATTTTGTAAGACAATTGGTAAGTGCCAAAAGACTTAATTTTACTTTGTTACTCAATGTGTCAGAGCATCCATGCCCACTTTGAGAATGTCCTAAAATTAAGGCAATGGGTTCTATGACCATGGCAGGGTAATACTTCTGCTGGTTAAGGTAAGGCATATATATTTGTCTTCCATTTTATATTCAGTAACCCCCCCCAAGATTATTGTGGGTATCTTGTTTAAATTTAGTGAAATCAACAGATATAACTGTAATTTGAGTTCTACTCTTGATTAAGGCCATGAAGGTTAGACAGTTAGTGCATTTCAGTAGATGCTAAAGTTAATTTAGAACCTATACTGTAGAGGTCCAAAAGCCAATCAATACCTTTTTATCTTTGTGTATAAATTATTTTAGCAAATTTTGGCTTTCCAATTGGGTTAAATTGTGGAGGTTTTTTTCAGTTTAATTGTTTGTTTTCTCTTCTTGAATACAGTTCTCTTTCTTACTTTCATTCTTTTTTCTTCTTTTTGCTCACTGAATATACTTGGGTGAGGAAGGGTTGTATCATTCTAATATTCATAAATTTGTTGCTCCAGATAGCCTCAAATATGTATCCTCGGAGTAAAGGACCTCCCCTACGGCAATGGTTGCTTTATGGTGTTTGAAGACCCCAAACTTAAGTCAGGTTTGAATTAACCTTTTGACTGTGCCATAGTGGTGCCATGATTCTTCATTTGTTTGTCTCCTATAACCCTGAGGATTAGGTTCTTTATTTCAACAGAGGCAAAGACAGGCCCAGTGGAAGAACTCGGGGTCCACAACCCTGAGATTGGCAAATTGTTGATGGAAGAGTTTTGAAGTCTCCAACTATAACAGTGGTTTTGATTCATCAGGTTTTGATTCATGTATTTTGTTAGGTATATAGACATTTAGGATTGCTGTCTCTTGTCAAGAAATCAACCCCAGCATCATTAGGTAATGTCCCTCTTTATCCCTGGTTCTAGCCCTTGTTCTAAACTCTGCTTGGTATGATATCAATATAGCCACACTAGATTTAATTGGTGAGTGTTTGCATGCATTTCTTTTTCCATCCTTTTGCTTTTAACATTTCTGTATCTTTATATTTTGAGACGCTTTTCTGTTGACTGCATACACCTAAGTATGAATTTCATATTACATTTGGCATTCTTTGTCTTTTAATTGGTGTCTTTAGACCATGTACATGTAAAATAATCTTATATGGCTAGATTAAAATCTACTATCTTGCTAGTTGTTTTCTAATATTTTCCATAATTTTCTTCTTTTTTTCTTGTTTTATTCCTACCTTTGTACTCACTGTGTATTTTTTATTGATTTTTCCATAACTGGACTATTATTCATACCTATTTAAAAAATTGTAGTGACTCTCCTAAGATTTTCAATTTACAGTTTTCATTAATCAATTTATTGTCCAGTAATAGTATCTTACTTGGCACATAGCACAAAAATTAAAAATAAAAGTTAGAATTTTCAAAATACAATCAAAAAATATATAGTTAGAAAACTCATGCTATATGATTTCAAGTCATGGATTACAGCTACAGTAATCAAGAGAGTATGACACTGACAAGAAGGTGTACAATGAAACAGTAGAGTCTAAAGAGTAGAAACACATATGTACGTGATGTCTCCAAATATAACTGTGGATTTGTCTGTATGTCTATTAATAAAAATGGAATACAACAGGAATAATAATGAAACCATTAAACAAATTGAAATAGAAGTTGAAATTCATTTGTACAAATTTTAGTACTGTAAATTTCATAGGCAGTTGTTGACAAGTACTCAAAGAAGAGAAAATGAAAACAAATATTTTCAAACTATGGAAATACAGAAATACTTCACAGACATGCCTGTATATGGGACAGTCAAAGTACCATCCCAGTATAAGAAGTATAAGAATCTCACTTACGAAAATAAATGTAAAATAAACCAGCAACATGTAATGATATGATCATTCAGTATAGATCCCACAGGAATCTGGCCATAGAAGAAACTGAAAAGTAGCCAAAATCTGCCCTTATGTAGCATAAAACATGACTCAAAGGCATTGTACTGACCCACATACGTGTTTTAAAACAAAATTGTTGTTAAAAGACATAAAAATCCAGACATTTTTATTGCAATATCTACTATCTCCAGCATCAAATAAAAATTACTAGTCATACAACCAAGCAGTAAATTCAACCCATAATCAAAGAAAAAACATATTCAATAGAAAAAGTTGAATAATAGAAATTATGGAACTATTAGACAAAAATGTTAAAATGGCTATTGTAACTTCAAATACTTATTTAAAAAGAAACATACATATAATGAAGAGAGAAGTAGAAAAAATAAAAAGAACTAAATGGAATTTCATTTCAAAAATACAATATCTGAAATTATTAAATCATTGTAGAAGAAGATATCTATAAAACATAAAAGAGAATAATAAAGTCTGAAAGAAGTGGTCTAACATATGAATAATTATTGTCCTAGAAAGAAAAGAGGAAGAAAGAAGACGGAAGAAATATTTTTTTAAATAGTGGGCAATTTTTTTTCAAATTTGAAGAAAATATACATCAAAAGACTCAAGAAACTGAGTAAGTTCCAAATAAGATAAACACCCACACAGGAATAAGACCAACCCCCCTGAGACACACACACACACACACACACACACACACACACACACACACACAGGCATATTATAATTCAATTGCTGAAAACGTGATAAGAAAAATCTCAAAAAGAGCTAAATGAAGAAAAGAATATTACATACAGAGGGACACAGATAAAAATTATTACACACTTCCCATTAGAAACAGTGCAAGCAAAAAATGCAATGGAATGGCACCTTTAAAGAAAATATCATTCAAAAATGAAGATACAGTAAAAATTTCTTTTCCAGCAAACAAAAACTGTGAAAGTTCATTGGTAACATCTTTACACTAAAAGAGCTATTAAATGTTCTTCAGCAGGGACTCCCCTGGTGGTGCAGTGGTTAAGAATCTGCCTGCCAATTCAGGGGACATGGGTTTGAGCTCTGGTCTGGGAAGATCCCATATGCTGCGTAGCAACTAAGCCTGTGCGGCACAACTACTAAGCCTGTGCTCTAGAGCCTGCAAGCCACAACTAGTGAGCCCACGTGCCACAACTACTGAAGCCCGCGCGCCTAGAGCTTGTGCTCCGCAACAAGAGAAACCACCACAATGAGAAGCCTGTGCACCGCAACGAAGAGTAGTCCACACTCCCCGCAACTAGAGAAAGCCTGCATGCAGCAACGAAGACCCAACGCAGCCAAAAATAAATAAATAATTTTTTTTTAAAAAAGTTCTTCAGCAGAAGGAAAAGATAACAGATGGAAACTTGTATCTACACTAAAGAGTAAAGAGGGTCAAAATCGTGAATATGTGGGTAAATATACACAATTTTGTTTTCTCACTTATAATTTCTATAGGAGATAATTTATTTTCAAGCAAAAATAACATTATATTTTGATGTTCAAAAGCATGTAGAAGATAAATGTATGACAGCAGTATCATGAAGGATAGTAGGAAGGAAATGAAACATACTACTATAGTGATCTCATGTTATAGAAGAGCTACAGAATAATTTGAAGATAAACTTTGATACAGCACATAATATAAACCTGAGATTAACGAATGATAAGTAAAACAAAGAAGCTAATACTGGAAATAAAAATGAAACAATAACAAATGTTCAATTAATACAAAATATAGCATAACCAATAAGAAAGAATAAAGAACACAGTGGACATCTAGAATATATAAAGCAATATGATGTATTTAAATCCAACCAATTAAAAGATAGAGACTATCAAAATAGATAGACTGTCAGACTGGCCTAAAACACCCAACTATATACTGGTTACAAGAAATGCACCTTAAATACAAACACAGCAATCAGTTAAAATTAAAGTAACTGAAAAAGATATATGAACACTAAGATTAAGAATTCTGAAGTGTCTATATTAACAACAGACATAATAGACTTAAGAACAAGTAACAATCACTAGTAATAAAGGGCAGTATTTCCTATGAAAGGGGCCATTCATCAAAAAGTCTTAATGATCCTAAATGTATACGCATTTATCAGAACTTCATATGTGTGAAGCAAAAACTAACAGAACAGAAAGGAAGAATGCAAAAATCCCAATTACAGTAGAATATTTTAACACTTTAATGGAAGCAACTGATAGAACAAGTAGATTGAAAGATCAGTTAAAGAAGACTCTGAAACAACAAATGCATTATTAGACCTAATTGACATTTATAGAATACTCCAGCCAACAACAGCAACAGCCAGATTATTTTCAAGTACCTGTGAATACTAACCAATTTAGCCCATGTTCTGTCTAAAACAATAAATTGGAAAGGATGAAATAATACAAAGTATGAGTTCTGAAAATAATAGAGCTGCTTTCAGAAATCTAAAACAGAATGATATCTGGAATATTCATAAACACATCTCTAAATAACCTTTGGGGCAAGAAATAAATCAGTAGGCAAATTATAAAATATTTTGAATTGAATAAAAATAAAAACACAACATATCAAAATTGATGAGATGTTGCCAAAGAGTTATTTGAAAGGAATTTGTGGCTTTGAGTGGTATAAATTACATTAGAGATGACCTAAAATTAATGATATAAGCTTCAACACAAAATAAGAAAATCAAAATAGAAAATTAAGACCAAAGTAAAAGGACAGAAAGGGGAATAATAAAAGAAAAAAATCATAAATCAACAAAAAAGAAACTAAACAATAGAGAAATCAAAGAAAACAAGGTTTTTCTTTTAAAAAATCTATAAAATATATCACATACAAAAGAGAAGATAAATCAACAACATCAGGAATTAAAAGAGTTATAACTATAGATCATATAGACAATGAAATATTAACAAGGGAATATTATGAAAATATGCTTGACAACTTTGTTGAAATGAACAAGAAATAAATTTATAATTTTATTGTTTAATAAAACAGTTTTATTAAATGTGTAAATCTACTAAAATAAATAAATTCCCAAAAGATAATGCAGCAATAAATAAATAATCCAAAGAGCCCCATTTCTATCAAATAACCTGACTTCATAATTGAAAATCCTCCCATAACAAAGTCTTCCAGGGCTGGATGATTTCACTGGAGAATTTTATCAGACATTTAAGGAAAGAAATAATACCAGTCATGTAAAAGGAATAATGATATTCCATTGTACATTAAAATTATATAACATTAAAATTTCAGTATCTGTCGTTTGTCTGAAACTCAGCCACATTTTTCTGTTTATTTATGTGTTATATATATATGACTCCTTTCAGAGCACAATGGGAGAGTTGAGTAGTTGCAAAGAGACCATATGTGGTGAGGTCATTGCTTACAACTGCTGCTTGGTACACACCACAAATCAAGAGTGATGCAGTTAAAAAAAAAAAAAAGCGTGATGCAGTTATCACACAGTGCTTTTCAGAAAAGTTATCTGAGCCCTTTTTTATAAGAAAAATTGAAAATTCACTTCTCTCTCACAAAATGCACAAAATAAATTCTAATTGAATTGTATATCTAAATTTGAAAATACACACACAAGCACAAACATACAGAAAATATCGATAAGTTTTACTAAATAAAATTTGAGAAATTCTATTCTTCAAAACCCAGCTTGCAATATGTAGAACTTACAAATTGCATCCAGTACACATATGAAGAACTCTTTAAAATAAATAAGAAAAGACATATCACCCCAAAGAATTATCTACCATATTTGAAATTTGAGTATGCAGTTCACAAAAGATAGTAAGCAAATGGCCAATAAATTATGAAAAGGTACTCAACTTCATTAGAAATCATTAAAATAAAATTAAAACCGTAATAAACTACCAGTACCTTCCTTTTAAAATGTCTAATATTATATAGACTGACAAAACAAATGGTGGTTAGGATGTACTCTTGTATTTTTCTGGTCATAGTGTGTTTTGGTTAAATCACTTTCAAAAAGAAATTGACATTTTCTACTAAATTTGAGTATTTGAACTAGCATTCACTCCTGAGTTATATACAACAGAAATGTGTATATATGTGCATTAAAAGACATACGTGCACATTCATAGCAACATTTTTCATAATATCTCTACACTGGAAGGAACTCAAGATGCCTAATAGAAAAAATAAATGAACTGTGGTATATTTACACTATGGAACACTATATAACAATGAACATAAATGAACAATTGTAGTGTGCAACAGCATGGGAGAGTCTCACAAAATAATGATTAAGAAATGAATACATATGGTAGCTCTATTTTTAGTTTTTTAAGGAACCTCCATACTATTATATAGCACAGGAAACTCTACTCAGTGCTCTGCGGTGACCTAAATGGGAAGGAAATCTAAAAAAGAGTGGATATATGTATATGCATAACTGATTCACTTTGCTGTACAGCAGAAACTAACACAACAATGTAAAACAACTATATTTCCATTTAAAAAAGAGAGAGAGAAAAGAAATAAATCCAGGCACAAAAAATACCCCTGTATGATTCTATTAATATAAAGCTTAACAACAGGCCAATAATATTTTGTTAGAAGTTAGAATAATTGGAAATCGGACATGGAAGATTAGTGATTAGGAGGCAACATGAAATGAGCTTCCCAAGTGTTCATAATATTTTGTGCCCTATGTGGAAGTTGCAAAAGTTCTTTCACATTACAACCCATTAACCCAGATGTATGCATAGTTGTGCACTTTTCTGTATGTGTGCTATATTTCTAAAATATTTTAATTGTAAAATAGTGTAATGATTTGAAATAATAAGACTCTTTTAGGGGTATAGTAACTGCGGGTTGTAGTATAATGATATTAATTGAATCACTATTTATACAATTTTCTTTCTATCTTTATATTTGTAAATTAGGTCTACATACATCAAATGGTTTCCTCAAAGCATAATGCATCCAATCATTTTTGAAATATTGATAAGGAATACTCTTATTGAGCCATATTGTAATGGAATAATTTACATTCAATAAGACAACTACTTAAGATCAGTAAGCTTTGCAATTTCCTTTCTCTAGAATGAGTAGTTTCCCTCTTTTACCCTCTGAAAAAATAAAATCCACATAGCTAATTCATCTGTAAATTTTTTGCTTGTTATACTGATCATGAGTAGTTCCTTTCATATCAACGCACATCTATGATCCCATGTACGGTGAGCACACAGCCTGCATAACTATTATAGACTAGTCATCTGGAAATCTCTTTCAGAATTCAAACACAATCCAAAAACACTGATCTACTTTGTTTCATAGTAGTATACAAACCTACAGATTATAGAAATCTAAACATACAAGAATTCTTTAGCTGCACCCTTTCAAAAACCAGAATATTTATACATGTAAATGATATTAATATCAACTTCTACTTCTGCTATATAATTATATAATATATATTTATTCTTTCTCAAACTGTACCACATTCAACCTTTCCTCAATAAAGCTTACTTATTGTTTTAAAACAATCACTGGGGCTTCCCTGGTGGCGCAGTGGTTGAGAGTCCGCCTGCCGCTGCAGCGGATACGGGTTCGTGCCCTGGTCTGGGAAGATCCCACATGCCGCGGAGCGGCTGGGCCCGTGAGCCATGGCCACTGAGCCTGCGCGTCCGGAGCCTGTGCTCCGCAACGGGAGAGGCCACAGCAGTGAGAGGCCCGCATAATGCAAAAAAACAAAACAAAACAATCACTGCATTAGTTCTCCTTAGTTGAGATATGAAAAGTTTTTATTTTGTAAACAAAATATATAAAATAAATAATTAGCTAAGGTCAAGCTTTTATTTTGCTGTTTCTACAAAGGAGAAAGAATAATAATATATATTTGATATGCTATCCAATAAAGAAACATATGCTATGTATATTGAAGATCATATATGAGATTCCTTATTAGGAAATGGATCACTGATGAAAGGCAAATAAATTGCTACAAAGTTGTTATTGTAAAGTAATTCTGAAATCACACACTTTTCTGATCAATATCTTTACCATTTATTGCCCCTAAATCTAAACACAGTATAATATAAGCTCTCTAGAATAATTAAAATATTTAATTTAGTCACAGTAAATTTAAATAATATACCTATATAATCAGAGAAAAACAAAATCTCTATACTCAGAGAAAGTATGTTTCTAGTAATGACTTGATGATGATTATTTTGTACAAATAGAAAACATACAAATACAGAAAATATCATTAAAAAACTCTGTGATGCACCTCTCTCAGAGATTTGAATGAGATTTCCTCACAGGTAAAGCTGTACCATGAAGACCAAGGAGAACACTTGTGAAGATATGTATTTTGGGGTTTTCAACAAAGTTACTATATTAAATAAACAAACAAACAAAAACTAAGGAACAGCTTTACACTTTGTATAATATGGTACTCTTTGATATAAAACATTTCTTCTCAGCTAAAACAGTCATACTGATTTTGAGCAAAATGGAATTTTTTTAAATACCCTGTTTCTTTGACTTTTATACATGTTAATAGTAAAAATAAAAATTTTTCAAATTCCATTTTTCATAATTTCTCAAAGGGATTGCTCTTAGGTAGTCTTGATCTATCCTGTCTTTTCAATTGTCCCTTCCTTACTCAGTCATTCACACCAGTATACTGCCATGCTCTGTTTTTGAAAAAAGAAAAAAGAAGAATAAATTAAAACATATCAGAAAAAATTTCACCCTCTTCATTCTATACCTCCCTCGAGGTGTACTATTAAATCTCTCAAAAATGTGGTCAACGTACGCTTTTTCCACTTCCTCCTTACTTTTCTAGTCCACTTTTGGAAAAGGAATAATAATGTATGTCTTCACTTTTCTTTCTACCTCCCCACACATTTTCACTTTCAAATTTCTTTTATTTATTACTTTATACTTACTACGTGAGATTAATAGCATTTACATTTTGTGATCATTGCAGTTCTTCTGTACACTATTGATAGATTGAATCTAAAAGTTGAAAATAAATGATATTCACATTATTATTACTACAGAAATATCATTGATTACAGAGCTAACCCATTTCCTTTGCTAATTTTCCAATGATGCAGCATCTATTCTATTAAAGAAAATGTTGTAACTTCTTATAGTCTGCCAATTGATCAAAATTTTTAAATTCGTTTTGTATATGCACCTTGGCTTTTTTCAAGTCCCCACACTAAACTCCAAAGATTCCCTACTATCTTCTGTCTTAATCTTGAAAAAATATTATATACCTCCTTCCCTACATTACCAATAATTTATAGTGCTTGCTTATTTTCTTTGTGGATTGAAATCCATAGTGATCTTCTTAAATACATCTTGGAAATACACTGATTTTGTGTTCCAAGTTGTACCTCTTGTTTTCTATTTCACTTGTATAGAATCATCTTGAAATTTCTTTCCAGTAAACTTTTCTTGATTTTCCACCTTGTTCTTTTCTCATACTTGCTAAAGAAACTTCCTAAAATAGATTAATGTCCAAAATTTTGCATCTCTAGATATCTGAGTAAAACTAATTGAAAGCCTGACTGCTTAAAGAATTTTAGCTTAAAAAAATCACTTTCCCTCGGAATACCTAAGGATGTATTGCAGCGTCCACTGTATTATAGCATTTAATATTGCTGATGAGTAATCGGATTCCAGCTTTTTTAGGTTACCCACATTTTTCCCTGGAAACATTTCATTGTTCTTGCTTTTACTTTTTCTCTGAAAATGCTATTCTTCCTTTAGCCAAATCTGAAGTACATTTATTATTCTGTTATTTAATCTCTCAGAAATATTTGCCAGAATTTAGCACCCCATCCTTATTGAAACATTCTGATCTTCTGGCTTTTAAGGTAACATATTCCATTCAGAAAATGAAACTACCAAGTCCGCAAACCCTTAGGCATTTATGCTCCTCATTTTAGTGGAGCCTCACAAAACAATCTTGAAAATGACACTTAGTAGCGAAATAGTATTGCTCATTGCCAGGTCTTAGGAAAAAAGCCAGAACTCATTTGCATAAAAATGCCTAAGAGGGCTTCCCTGGTGGCACAGTGGTTGAGAGTCCACCTGCCTATGCAGGGGACGCAGGTTCGTGCCCCAGTCCGGGAAGATCCCACATGGCACGGAGCAGCTGGGCCCGTGAGCCATGGCCGCTGAGCCTGCGCGTCCGGAGCCTGTGCTCCGCAACGGGAGAGGCCACAACAGTGAGAGGCCCGCATACTGCAGAAAAAAAAAAAAAAAAAAATGCCTAAGAGCCTTTCCCAAAGGTTACCAACATCAAATCAAGGCTTGACAGGTACCTAGACTGTACTTTAAAAAAATGTTTACCACCTTGGCTTAGCCAGTGACCTCTGGCAGTAGATGAGTTGCTTGATTCTATTTATTTATTTATTTATTTATTTATTTGAAGTATAGTTAATTTATTACAATATATTAGTTTTAGGTGTACCATGGGTTACTTGATTCTTGGGGAGAATCCTCAATCTTTCTGTTTTGTTTATTTAAACATTTCAATTTTTAGAACAGTTTTAGGTTCACAGCAAAATTGAGTAAAAAGTAAGTCTCTCCTCTTTGTAAATCAACTACATGTCAATAAAAAAGTAAGCCTCTCCTTTTATCAACATCACCCACTAGAAACATAGGATTTGTTAAAATTGATGAACCTACACTGACATATCATAATCACCCAGAATCAACAGTATAAATCATGATTCACTCTTGGGGTTGTACATTGTATGGTTTTGGACAAATGTATGACATGTATCCATCATTATATTATCAGATAAAGTAGTTTCACTATCCTAAAAATCCTCTGTGTTCCCTCTTTTTGTCCCTCCCCAACCCCCAACTCCTAGCAACCTCTCATCTTTTTACTGTGTCCCTAGTTTTGTCTTTTTCAAAATGTCATTTAGTTGGACTCCTTCTCACAATGGCTTCTTTCACTTAGTAATGTGCATTTAAGGTTCTTCCGTGTCCTTTCATGGCTTGACAGCTCATTTTTTCTTTTTAGTTCTAATATTCCATTTTCTGGATATATCACAGTTTATTTACCCATTCATCTACTACAGATGTGACATCTTGGTTGCTTCCAAGTTTGGGCAACTATGAATAAAGCTACTATAAACATCACTGTGCAAGTTTTGTGTAGACATAAGTTTTCAGCTCCTTTTGGTAATATCAAAGAGCCTGATTGCTGGATTATATGGTAAGAGTATGTTTAGTTTTATAAGGACATACCAAACTATCTTCCATAGTGGCTGTACCATTTTGTGTTCCTACCAGAAATGATGAGAATTACTGTTGCTCCACATTTGGTGTTGTGAGTGTCCTAGTTTTGGCTATTCTAATAGGTGTGTAGTGCTAGTTCATTGTTTTAATTTGTATTTCACTGAAAACATGTGACATGAAGCATCTTTTCCTATGCTTATTTGCTATCAATACATCTTCCTTGGTGAGGTACACTTTAAGATCTCTGACCCATTTTTTAATCAGGTTGTTGGTTTTCCTACTAGAGAGTTTTAAGAATTCTTTGCATATTTTGGGTAATATTCTTTTACATATATATATATGTAATATACATATATATATATGTAATCTTTTGCAAATACTCTCTCCCAGTCTGTGGTATGTCATCTTCTTGACATTGTCTTTTGCAGAGCAGATGTTAATTTTAATGAAGTTAATTTTAATTATCCATTATTTCTTACATGGATCATGCTCTGGTGTTGTATCTAAAAAGTCATTGCTATATCCAAGGTCACCTAGGTTTTGCCCTATGTTATCTTCTAGGAGACCATCTTTGCTCCATTATATTGCCCTTGATTTTTTGTCAAATATCAGTTGAGTATATTTATTGGAATCAATTTATGAGCTCTCTGCTCTGTTCCACTGATCTATCTGTTCTTTTGCTAATATAACACTGTCTTGATTACTGTAACTTTAGAGTAAGTCTCGAAGTCAGATAGCATCAGACCTCCAATTTTGTTTTTCTCTCTCAGTATTATGTTGGCTATTCTGGGTCTTTTTCCCAGTTTGTCAATATCCACAAAATATATTGCTGGAATTTTGACTGAGATTGCACTGAATCTATAGATCAAGTTGGGAAAAAGTGACAACTTCACAATGTTGAGCCCTCATATCCATGAACATGAAATATCTTTCCATTTCTTTAGCTCTTCTTTGATCTCATTCATTAAAGTTCTGTAGTTTTCTTCCTACGGATCTTGTAGATATTTTGTTAATTTATACCTATTTCATTTTTTAAGTGTTAATGCAAATGGCATTGTGTTTTAAATTTCAAGTTCCACTTAATCATTGATGGTATATAAAACAGCAATCAACTTTTGTATATTAACTTTGTATCCTTCAATCTTGCTATAATCACTGAGTTCAAGGAGGATTTTTTTGGTTAATTCTTTCAGATTTTCTACATAGACTACCACATCACCTCTGCACAAAGACAGTTTTATTTTTCTCTTCCCAATCTGTATATCTTTTATTTTCTTTACTTGTCTTATTACATTAGCTAGAACTTCCAGCATGATGTTGAAGAGGAATAGTGACAGGAGTCATCCTTGCTTTGTACCTGATCTTAGAAGGCAAACTTGGATTTTCTCTTCCTTAAGTATATTACCTGTAGGGTTTTTGTAGATGTTTTTTATCAAGTTGAGGAAGCTCCCTTTCACTCTTAGTTTACTGAGAGCTTTTATCATAAATGGGTGTTGAATTCTGTCAAATGCTTTTTTCCGTATCTATTGATATGATCATATGGTTATTCTTTAACCTGTTACTGTGATTGATTACATTGATTGATTTTCAAAATCCCACTTGGTTGTGGTATATAATCTTTTTATACATTGTTAGATTTGATTTGTTAATATTTTGTTGAAGATTTTTCATCTATGTTCATGAGAGATATTGGTCTGCAATTTTCTTATAATGTCTTTGTCTGGCTTAGTTTTTAAGGTAATTCTGGCCTCATAGAATGAGTTAAGAGCACTCCTCTACTTCTAGCCTCTGAAAGAGATTATAGAGAATTGGTATAATTTCTTCCATAAATGTTTGGTAGAATTCACGAGTAAACCCATCTGGGACTGATGCTTTCTGTTTGGGAAGGTCAATTATTGATTCAATTTCTTTAATAGATATAGACCTATTCAAATTGTGTATTTCTTGAGTGAATTTTGGCAAAATGTGTCTTTCAAGGAAATGGTGCATTTCATCTAGGCTATCAAATTTATGGGCAAAGAGCTGTTTGTAGCATTCCTCTATCATCCTTTTAATACCCATAGAATCATTAATGATGTTATTTCTATCATTTCTGATATTAGTAATTCTAGTCTTATCCCTTTTTTTTCTTGGCTAGCCTGGCTAGAGGTTTATAAATTCTATTGATCTTTTCAAAGAACTAGCTTTTGGTTTCACTGATTTTCTCCTACTGATTTCCTGTTTTAAATTTTGTCAATTTCGGTTCTAATTCTTATTATTTCTTTTATTCTGCTTACTTTATATTTAATGTGCTTTTTTTCCCGTAATTTCCTAAGGTAGAAACTTAGATAACTGATTTTACAACTTTCTTCTTTTCTATAATATGCATTCAAGGCTATGAATTGCCCTCTAAGCACTACTTTCACTGCATCCCACAAATTTTGAAATGTTGTGGTTCCATATTCATTAGGTTTAAAATAGTTTTTAATTTATCTTCAGATTTCTTCTTTGACCCATGTGTTATTTAGATGGGTGTTGTTTAATCTCTACATACTGTGTGATTTTTCTGGTTATCTATTATTGATTTCCAGTTTAGTTCCACTGTGGTCTGAGGGCAAACATTGTATGATTTCTATTGTTTCAAATTTTAGGATGTTTTATGACCCAAAATGTGGTCTATTGGTAAATGCTCCATGTGAACCTGAAAAGAATATATATTCTGCTGTTGTTGGATGAAGCTGACTATAAATGTCTATTATATCCAGCTGATTGAAGGTGCTATTTAATTCAATTATTTCATTAGTGATTTTCTGCCTGTTAGATCTGTCCATTTCTGACAGAGAGGTGTTGAGGTCTCCAACTATAAGAGTGGCTTCATCTATTTCTCTTTGCAATTCTATTAGTGGCTTCATCTATTTCTCTTTGCAATTCTATTAGTTTTGCCTCACATAGTTTGACACTCTGTTGTTAGGCATATACATGTTATGTCTTCTTGGAGAACTGACCCCTTTATCATTATGTAGTGTCCTTGTTTATCCTGATAGCTTTCCTTGCATTGAATTTGGCTCTGTCTGAAATTAGTATAGCCATTTCTGCTTTTTTTGGATTAGTGTTAGCATCGTATATTTTTCTCCACTCATTTACCTTTAAACAATATGTGTCGCTATATGTAAAGTGGGTTTCTGTGGATTGTCTCATTTTAGTAGCCTACACGGATGGGAAACACAGAAAGTTCCATGCTCAGAATTTCTTATAACCTTTAATAGACGGATAGGTCTTAATATTTTCCAATTATAGCTATGATTTTGACTGGGAAAAAATAACAGATTTCTGTCAAAGTTCTGCATCTTACGTTGGGTTTTCCCAGAATCAGACCCTGAGAAAATGATTACTTTGGTCCTGATCCCAAGAAACACTGTTCAGAACGTGGGAAGTGAGATACAGAAAGAAGATAATTATTGATAAATGTAATATCAAGCAAGTTACCATTAAGAATAATTGGAACCTAATTAGAACTGGAGAACTTTGAGAAACAATGAAGAATATGGAATTCCGTAGTAAATCAAATGCTGCTGTATTTACATACCAACTCCAATCAGTCCTTGGATGGGGCAGCTCTCATGAAGGATTTCTTCCTCAGCACTTTGGCCTTTTGTGAGCTTGCACCAAGTGGTCTTTGGGTGTTCACATATGCTTTGTCCATAGGCAAAAAGATACAGATGCTAACATTTGGAAATCCAATTATTTTGCACTGAAATGTTAAGGATATGACAGGGGAACCAGCAACATTTACTACATACTGATAAAGACAGACCCACAGGAGTAATAATAGTTAAATGAAAAGAACAGGGATGGTCTTGACCCTTTTAACAATACCTGCTTCTTAAATAACTCATATTCCTTGACTCTTGTGACGGTAGTTCTGCTTGTCCTGCTTCCTTTTCTGCCACTAAGTTTTTGTGCATTCGATGATGTTTCTTGTATTTATCCTTTAAATGTTGGGGTTTTTTTTCCCTCTCTACCTTGACTCAGATTCTCTTTTATTCTCATTCTATATACTACACTTAGAAAAGATGATCAATTTCTATTTTTTTTAGCATTTATTTGGTGTTGCAACAGATGTGTCACAAAAATAATTCTTTCACTCACATCCAGACCTAAATGTTCAAAATACCTACTCTGAATTCTCACTTTCATCTTACTGGCATCTTCAACAACTTTTCCCATATTAAATTCATTATATTAAACCAAATATTCACCCTTTTATACATTTCTAGTTCACAGATATAGGGTTCCCAGATAAAATATAGAACACTCAGCTAAACTTGAATATCAGAAAAAAAGATGAATAATTTTGTGTAAGTATGCCTTAAATAGTCCATGAGACCTACTTATACTAAAAAAAATTATTCATTGTTTTACTGAAATTCAAATTTAATTGGATATCCTAGTAATCAGTCATTCCTACCTTGATAACCCCCTTTTTTGTCCTTATCTCTCTCTCTCTGGACATACTTGGTCAATCACCAAATATGTTTCATTTACCCCTAAATTATTCCTGTCTGCTCTCTAAATAGTTTAGTTGCCACCACCTTTGTCACAACCATTCCAATCTCTTAGTTTCTTAATTGTCATTTCTGTCTCCTTTCTCTGCAGTGTTGTCAGAATTAACTCAAATTTTATCACGTTACTTCCTTGAATAATATCTTCCTATGATTTCTAATTATACCTGTTGCCAAGTAAATCTTAATCTCATGTTAAACCCTCCATTACAAGCTGTACTGCTACAAACACATGAGTATCTTTTAATTTGCCAAGAGGGACACACACTAGATCCTGGCTCCATGCCTTCACAAACTCAGTGTCACATTTTCAGTGAGACTGTCTCTGATTGATCACACAAGATTAAGTTTTCTACTGCAAATTTCTTAGCTGTTTCTTTCATTTTCCATCTATGCCTTATTCGTTATTACTGATATAGAGTCTTTATTTCCCTTTACAGTTTAAAGTCCACAAGCACATTTACCACATCTAGTTTTTCATTGATTGCTCAACATATCTAAATAAATGTATGTGGGATGGATAAATGAATTTTTAAAATATTATAGAGAGTGCTGCCAATAAAGGCAAACTGCCTTTCCTAACTGACATTCTTCTGTATCAAAATAACTCTTCAATATTTTCTAGAGCCATGTTAGCAAGCTGGTCAGCAGACATTCTGCAAACTCTACCTTGCCATCTGTCAAAAAAACTTCAGTTTTGTTCAGAATAAGAACTAAAACTGTAAATGGCCTAATTTAGACTACCCTTAGTTAGATAAAGAGGAAAAGTATTCTTAAACTAGGACAAGGAGAAAATTACTATATCATAAATCTGAATTTTAATGAAGACCCAGATGTGAACTAGGAGTTAGAGTAGAGGTTGTCAAATAGAATATCATAATCAGATGTGAACAGAGCAATTGGGAAACCAAAGTTGGG
The DNA here is from genome assembly GCF_002837175.3 of Physeter macrocephalus. Lineage (NCBI taxonomy): Eukaryota > Metazoa > Chordata > Mammalia > Artiodactyla > Physeteridae > Physeter > Physeter macrocephalus. Next base: position 23,135,765 of record NC_041223.1, on the reverse strand, counting down.
ACTGAAAAATGTAAGTATGCAAGACTGATATTTTGGGATTGTTTTTGCTTGTACTGATAACTATATACCAGGACTCTCTTTTGGCATTTTCACCTTTTTCTAAAGGTCAAGATAGTGAGAGAATATTAAAGCTGCTAGCCCTTACAGGAAGGCATGCTCTAGCCACCTAACAACACATACTTCCTCCTAATTTTTGTAATTAATTTTAACAAATTTTCCAATCTGGACTTTTAATACCCTATTTTAATTTTGTTTTGTTATTTAATGCTTTTAAATCACAACTTAACTTTCCAAATAGACTCTAAGTTCCTTTGAACAAAGAGTTTTCTCCCACACAATAAAATCTCCAAGTTATAAAAATATGGGAGATTCAAAAGCATATTAAGATGTCTGTATTTTAAATATTATACATAATTTAATAATTGAAGAGTGCTTAGTACAAAAGACAAAAATAAGTTATTTCAAACAGAAAAAATTAATCATTACCGGTATGAGACACTTATAAAAGTATAGGGGGAGTATCAAGGGAAGTAATACCAGGTATTAGATACTTATATAAAATTATCAGAAGGTCTTCAGGGGCTACCACTTGACCAGGGAGTTGATGGGACCTCCTCAGAAGCTGCGATGTGGCAGTCAGGAGGGTGCTGTTGCCTCCACCTCCATTGCCCCATAACCTAAGCATGTCCAACCAAGAGGTGAACTGACACTCACATGCAGAGCTCAGCTGCTGTCAATGTATGTAAACACAAATCAGCTCTCACTGCTAACTTCAACCATGACGAAATTTGTCTCTAACTCATTTTCACCTTCAGATCTCATGTGAGTGCATCTTCCTGATGGACCAATTTTGCACAGTAAATCTTAGCTGAAATGGAATCTTAAAAAAGCCATTTTTAACTTTTCAATATCTTGAACTGAAATAGGATGAAACTCAAATTGAGCAAGTCAGTCCTCAATAATATCCCTTCTCCCCACCCACCTCTCTCCTCCCTCTCCCAATATTTATAATGTTTTCTCAACCAACAGGATTTACAGTTTCCTTGAAAAAAAAAATGAGGTCAAGAGAACCAGAAGTCAACCCACACACTGGGCAAAAATATTTACAAAAGGCATATCTGATAAAGAACCATTATCCAAAATACACAAAGAACTCTTAAAATTCAATAATAAAAAAAAAGAGTAACTAGATTTTAAAATGGGCAAAAGATCTGACCACCTCACCAAAGATAGTATACAGATGTCAAATAAGCATATTAAGAATATAAAATTACATGTGCTCAAAATCATACATCATTAAGGAGTTGAAGATTAAGACAATAAAATACCACTACACACTTGATAGAATAGCCGAATTCCAGAACACTGACCACACTAAATGCTGGCAAGGATGTGGAGCAACAGAAATGCTCATCCATTGCTGGTGGGAATGCAAAATGTTACAGCCTCTTTTGAAGACAGTTTGGTACTTCCTTACAATACTAAATATACTCTTACTATATGATCATGCTTCTTGGTATATATCTAAAGGAGCTGAAAATTTATGTCCACACAAAAACCTGCACACAGATGTTTATAGCATCTTTATTCATAATTGCCAAAACTTGAAAGCAACCAAGATGTCCTTCAGTAGGTGAATGGATAAATAGTATGATCCATCGAGACAATGGAATATTATTCAGCACTGAAAAGAAATGAGCTATCAAGTCATGAAAAGACGTGGTGGAAACTTACATACACATTACTAAGTTAAAGAAGCCAATCCGAGAAGGCTATCTACTGTATGATTCCAACTATACAACATTTTGGGAAAGGCAATGCTATGGAGACAGTAAAAAGGTCAATGTTTGTCAGAAGTTGGCAGGTAGGGATAAATGGGAGAACACAGGCTTTTAGGACAGTGAAAATAATCTGTATGATGTTATAATGGTGGATACATGTCTTATACTTTTATTGATCCCACAGAATGTAAACTGTGGACCCTGGACGATAATGATGTGTCAATGTAGCTTCATTAATTGCAAAGGTAAATATTCTGGTATGATGAGTTGATGGTGGAGTAAGCTGTGGGTGTGTGGGGACAGTAGGTATATAGGAATTCTCTGCACTTTCCTCTCAATTTTGCTGTGAATCTAAAACATGTCTTTTAAAAAAGTGTATTAATAAAAAATGGGGCAGTAAAAAGAATACCAAATGTGAATCTGAGGATTAAGTAACTAGAGGAATTTATCTTCAGGATGGCAATTAAACATAGTAGAATTCATTAAATTTTCATTAAATGTAATTGAACAAAGAAGATATTAAACTGGCAGCTAAACATAGATTGGGAAGAATATTAAAACCAAACGTCATCTAACCTGTGTTTTTCTTAGGGATTTTACTGGTGGTCTATTCAAAGTCATGCCAGTACCATCCTATCAAATATGAGTATTTATCTTACCATTGATTGTTTGGTCTAATTAATGACTGTAAGCTTACAAATCAACATCATTTTCTAGGATATAACTGAGTTATAATGAGTTGATATAATTACAGTCAAATTATGTTTCAATATCATGTTCTAGAAAATAGAATAATGTATGATTAAATACAGGTATGCCATTAGGTTTTCACGATTTGTAATTTGGTGACATTGATATTAACATGAAGATGTATATAATTGTGTTGAAGAATTACAGAGAACAGCTTTGGTAGGACACAGTAATATCTGATTTTTTTTTTGAACATGGTTTATTTAGTTTCTTATCTGTGATGCTCACTTACCTTGCTAAAATAAGCAGGTTTTAAGTGGGAGTTTCTTTTCTTTGCATTTGAAACAACTTGGTTATTGAAAAATATTCTGTTTATGTGAGCCAACTGACTTTACTAAAAGCCAAAGAAAATTTACAAATTGTTTGTATATGGACTGAAATGATTAAAGTAAAGAAAGTAAAAATAAAATTTTTCTATAGAGGAGTTAAAGTGCAATGCTCACATATAGATGGAAGAAACTTGTGCTCCCTCTAATCTGTTAATGTGATCCTCAATTCAGGACCAATATGCTTACTTGTGTTTTACAATATACCTAATACAATATTGATACTAATTGTAAATATCAGTATTGATTTAAGGTCCAACAGCAGATATTCATAACCAAACATCACTTGTAATAAGTAATGTTAACAACGTAAATCTTTCATTCTGGGATAATGTCCATTGAGATCACCTCTTGTACTGTATAAATGTTTGCTTCTTTTTGCAGGAATCTCAGTGTTCCATCATCATTTGAATTAGCTTGACCAGGTCAATTTCTTTTATCCTATTTGCTCTAACTGGAGGGTTATCTATTCATTCAAAGACTAACTAAGATTCTAGAAAGCATCTTCTGATATTGTTTTCTTCCCTGCTTCCAACCCTGTTTTCAGTGTATAGCTTTCTTGTTACAAAAATACATCATGAATTGAAACCAGTATAAGGGAATCAATAAAACACCTAAATGGATCACAAAGTTAATGTTTCTTTATTGATTTAAGGATTGTCTCTTGCCATTTTTGTTAGCTATTGTTATGACAGACCATGTCATGGGTAGAAGCCTAAAATACCAGACAGTGATTACTTTTCACCAAAAACTTGATGAGAAACTAAGCAATTGGGAATCACTACTCTTTTAAAAGTAGTTCAGCTGAATTCAGAGGGATCTCAAAACTGCCAGTACTAGGTAAAAGATACCATAGGAACATATTTTAGAAAAGATAAGAATATTATGGTCAACGAGGCATAAAGTGCTGCTCTGAAATTTTCAACCAGCCAGGCATCATTCAAGTGGTGAATTTATAGCTATAAATAAAGTGGTTTTCCCCATAAATTTTTCGTGACTCCTATGTGCATAGTGCCACCAACAGGAAAGACATGAACTATCAAATAATAATGCATTTAAAGTTCAAAGGGAAACCACGGTCTTTCAATAATCTTGAAGAGTATAATAAGAATTATCTTCTGCTATGGCATGCCTTTGAGCCATTCTAATCTTGACTCCTAACATTAAAGTTTAATTAACTTTTTTCTGCTTTTTCTCTAATCTGGAGCAACAATCTTCATCAGGTAACTTGTAGTGATATTTAAATGCTTTCAACACGACCCATAATAAGACTATTTTGTTTTATTATTGTAACCCAGAACACATACATACACACCTACATACAAACTGAAATAAAATTCCAGAAAATGATATTTAAGCTTATTAAATGCAATATAATTTAATATTTCATTTTTCTATTATATTCTATTTCATAGTTTTCTGCATTCTTATGGAATAAACTCCATCACTATTGCATTCTCATATACTAAGCTCCATGAGGGCCTTGTTTACCTTTATATATCTGTATCTTAGTCAGTGCCAAACCTATACTTAATTAAATATACTGAAAAAAAAAATGCATGAATCTTCTCAGCTTCTCAAGAAGAGTATCAAAATTCTGGCCATAGAAACCATTTCTTCGAATTTTGAAATACTTTGAGAAAATAATTTAAAGGTTTATGCAATGAGTGATAAAAGTAAAGGTACTGGCATTGTTAAGCAAGGCTCTTTGGAAATGGAACCCAGTTAGAGGTCTAGAAAGGAAAGTGGGAAAAGAAGTCAAAACCTCTGAAAGACGTAAGATGTACTAGCAAATAATACACTTGGCAATTCGTTCTTTTTTCCTTCTGTGTGGTGGTTCTCTCAGTCTTTATGTTTGCTGTAGATTTCCCTAGGCCATTCTGCAAATTATACCATGAAGATGGCTTTGATGCTTCTGATGTCTGTTATCCTAAAAAGCCATTGATAACAGCTAATATAATATAACCTTGAGGAAAATGGTTCTCCTACTGTAACTCAATCAAGTCTAGCCCCCAAAACTGCACTTATATTTTAGCCAAACCTTTTATGGCCTTAACATTTTAAGTAGTATTTTTCATTCATAGATATTTAATACTAAACTCTAATTGTTGTATGTACATGTGTATATATATTTAAACATATATATGTATATAGATGAGTGTATGTGAATTTCAACAAGAGAAGCATCATATATTCTTTAAAGTGCTAAATATATATTTATACATTTAATAGGTGAAAATACTTCTAAAAGAAAGTTCCATCAACCATTTTTTCCTTTCATATTGTATTACTTTTTCAAGCAAGTTATTAAATGATATTGCTAAATTGTTTAAATGCAATACAACTCATGCAGTAAATAAATACCATGTATTCCATGTGAGGCCTTCAAAAAGCTGTCCCAAAGGACAAGTTACAGATACTTACCACAAGGGGGCTCAATAAGGGAGGGAATCTCTCTCTCTCTCTCTCTCTCTCTCTCTCTCTCTCTCTCTCTCTCTCTCTCTGGAAAATAAAAATTTAAAAATGAACTTTTCTGAGAAGAACTGTTGCTACGAGCTCTGGTTTATCATGCAGGCTACCTACACTGCTGCAGAGAAATCCAACTGACTTTCCTTAGGTTCTCGGGGAGCATTTTTAAAGCCAATGCAAATAATGAATACACTAAGTGATTTTATAGATTCAGACCATTTCTATAAACACAGATAAAGTTAAAGATCCTTCTGAAATGAGATGGGTAAAATCAGTGTGGATAAAGAGAATTCTTGTACTTCTGCCTTCCTCCTCTTTTTCCTGTTCTCTGTACTGTTCTTCTTCTTCTCTTTCTTTTTGCTATTCTTCTTTCTCCTCCTCCTCTCCCCTCACGTCCTTTTCTTTTCATCTTATGTTTTATATAAAAACAATGTTTTTATGGTGTAATGTGAACTTCAGAGGCCATGGAATCAGGCATCTTTCAGTTTGTCTTTTAGTTTTTTGTGTGACTTTGGATGAATTACATAAAGTTTATAAGCACTGGCTTTCTTATCTGCAAATCTCAGAAACATAACCTGCAGGATGGTGAGAGCCTTAGGTAATAATTGTAAACCCCCCACCCCCCAATAACTGGAAAATACTAATTCCTTAATGAATAGTAGATATTTCTATTATTATACTGAGAGTTTTAATGATTTTATGAATATGAAATTATACTAATGAAATCAATTGTTTAATTTTTGTTATCAGAGCTTTCTTAATATTCAGAAGCACAATCTCCTTCACACAACTTTTAAATTTATGTATGACTTTATACACTTTTCAGTATAAGACAGAAAAATTACAGGTATATATTGCTGATAGGTAACCATAGTTAACTATGGAGGAGCCCCAGTAGATAGAATTCCTACATATTTGAAAATTTCAGAAAAAAAAAAAAGATTTCTTAGCAGAAGAAACATAAAGAAATTAAGAAAGACTCAATTGATTGTATAAAATAAGACACTAAGTACTGAATAAAAATCAAAATACTATATATAGGACGAGAAAACATTCTGTAGGATACTGCAGTGGTAGAAACATGATATTATGAATTTGTCAAAACACAAACACAAAGAGTGAAGCCTACAGACATAGAGAACAGAGTTGTGGCTGCCAAGGGGGTGGAGGGGTTAGGGAGGGATGGAGTGGGAGTTTGGGGTTAGCAGGTGTAAACTATTATGTATAGAATGGATAAACAACAAGGTCCTACTATATAGCATGGCTATGACAAAACTACAATGAGGTACCACCTCAAACCAGTCAAACTGGACATCCTTAAAATGTCTACAAATAACAAATGCTGGAGAGGGTGTGGATAAAAGGGAACCATCCTACACTCTTCGTGGGAATGTAAGTTGATGCAGTCACTGTCGAAAATAGTATGGAGGTTTTTCAGAAAACTAAAAATAGAATTACCATATGATCCAGCAATCCCACTTTTGGGCATATATCCAGACAAAACTATAATTCAAAAAGATACATGCACCCTTATGTTCATAGCAGCACTATTCACAATAGCCAAGACATGAAAACAACCTAAATGCCCATCGACAGATAAATGGATAAAGAAGATGTGGTACATATAGACAATGGAATACTACTCAGCCATGAAAAAGAATGAATTAATGCCATTTGCATCAACATGGATGCAACTAGAGACTATCATAGTAAGTGAAGGAAGTCAGAAAGAGAAAAACACCATATGATATCACTTATATGCGGAATCTAAAATATGACACAATTGAACCTATCTATGAAACAGAAACAGAATCAAGGACATAGAGAACAGACTGGTGGTTGCCAAGGGGGAGTGGGTGGGGGGTGATGGAGTGAGAGATTGGGGTTAGCAGATGTAAGCTTTTCTATACAGAATGGATAAACAACAAGGTCCTACTGCATAGCACAGAGAACTATATCCAATATCCTATGATAAACCATAATGGAAAAGAATGTATATATATGTATAACTGAATCACTTTGTTATACAGCAGTAATTAACACATTGTAAATCAACTATACTTCAATAAAAAAAAAAAGAAAACAGAGTTTCACATCAACGATACTCCTAGTTTGATTTAATATATTTTCTTCAACAGTTATTTGCTAACTATTTGCAATAAGCAAAACATAAATTTAATTAAATTGTTCCAGTTAGGTGAAAAAAGTTTCTGAATAGGAACATTCCTTTATTTCTTCCTTTACTGATTCATCGTTCTCAAGAAAAACTTGCAGAAGTAGATTAATGGAGAATATTATGTTTGTGACAAATATGATTTTGCGGATATTGTCTAAAAATATGTGATTGACTTCTGATCACTTGACACCACAAAACACATGGCAATTTTACTATGTGGCTATTGGATGCATCTCAAAAAGGGGTCTGCAACATATTTCACAATCTTTTTTTGCCTATAGTCCATTCTTCACATCACAAAGTTTTAAACCAAATAAGGTGGTTTCTGTTAAGGGATCACAGAATTGGTCTAATTAGTTTTGCTGACATTTTCTGAAGTTTTGGAATTTGTAGCAGGTAAAAATGCTACTCCAATGAACTTCACAACTTTCAACAGAGTAAATTGGGAAAAAAATTCTATAGTCTGGGATAATGGACAGTTATCAGTTAAAATGCAAAACAAAGAAGCAAACTAAAATAAAACAAAAAACTGCATAAGATACATTTTTTTTTAATTTCAAAAACTTTTAGAAATAGATCCAAGGCCAAGCAGTAAAAGCAGAGTTGAAAAAAAAGCTGAACAAATGAGCAAAGTTTATCTTGATGAAGTAAAGAAACCGCTTTATGATTTCATTAGAAAATATGCACGGAGTAAGGGGAGAGGAGAGAGTTATGTTGTTAAATCTTCCTTCCAGATTAAATAAATAGTATATATGTTTTTGTTGTGTTTAGTTCCTCTGGCTTGAAAAGGTAAACTTCGTCTATTTCCCCAGTGTTCCATGGAACCAAGGTGTTACAGGAATATAAAAATAACTGTTACATGTTAGATTATGAAACCTTTGTTCTGTTCAGTCTTATTTGAATTCAAAGCTGTTTTAGAGGGAAACATAACTACATTGAAAGTGTATATATTCATGATTTCAAAAAGCTTAATATATTTCCAGCTCATATTTTAGAGTTTCACTTCAATCATTATTTTCAATATTGTTTACTCAATTTGAACTTTTCTGCTCTTTATGGTTAATTATAAGTAATTTAAAACTTCATTAACTTCACCTAATTATTAAAAATTAAAACATACTGTGTATTATAAGGGTAGTGAGATATTCTTGAATTAAAAATAAAATTCCTTTTAGTATAAGTACATACAACCAGCAAATAAAAATGTTGATTAATAATTCCAGTTATAAGGAACTAAATGAAATGACCTTTCATTCTCAAATATATATTGTTTATATTTCAAGCAAGTAAAGCTATCTAGAATATCAAGAGAGGACAAAGTATGATTAAGGAGGTAAAAATACAGCTGGAAGTTGAAGGCTGCATATTACATACATTTGCTTGTATGTCCTTGTGTCCAGCTGGATTGAGACAAGAGTAATATTTACAAATCTAATGCTTAACTGTAGGCCTGGTACGTAGATAGTGCTCAAAATATTGCCCAATATAAGTTTCTAAATTAATTTTTATTTTTGTTTTATCAGAAGGACAACTGAATTTGTAAATGTGAATAACAATTTGTCTTATTGATACTAACAGATCTGTTGGACATAGGAAATAAGATTATTTGTTAAACTTTCATAAATTATTTAAGAACATGGACTCTAAGTTTTCTAATTGTATTATATCAACTGAATGAAAATAGTTACAAACATAAAACTAGGAATCTAGAAAAAGGAATGAAAATTTTCCTTTGTGAAATGTAGTTTAAGCATTCATGGGATGAAATTTTCTCAAAAATTAAAAAAAAAAAAAAATGAGCCTCACCAAGATTGTCCATCTCTAGAATTCCATAATGATTTTAAATAAATTACAAGACAGACTTTTTAACAGTATCATTTGGTATGTACTCCATAAGAAAACAAATTGTGTCACATATGTTAGATTCTAATGAGGTTAATAACTCTTTTATCGGTATGTCACATACATGTACACAAAATCTCTGAGACTTGACTTCTTCAAAAGAAAATCCTCAGCTGGCATCCCAAAACGCAAAGCAATAAAGCTGTGTTCCTTGTGAAATAACAGTAAGTTAGTTATATTTACTAAAAAGTGTAATTAATATCATTTCTGGTATTTGAAGGAATTGTTTTTCCCTTAGGTTTTACAGGTACAGGTTTGCAAATAAAAGGATTTAACTAAAGATCCAAGATACAAAAAAATCTGAAACACCAGTTTCCCAGCTGCATATGAGAGAAACTGATATGATATTTTTAAAATAACCTTATTGACGTAAAATTTCCATGCCATAAAAGGGACTCACTGTAAGTAAACAACTCAATTTTTAATACATTAATAGATTTATGCAGACATCACCAACATCAAGTTTTAGAATATTTCCGTCACTCTTCAAAATTTGTCCATGCCCATCTAAGGTGAATCTCTGTGCCCATTTCCAGTCCTATGCAACCACTGATCTTCTGTCTGTCTCTATAAATTTACTTTATTCTGGAAATTTCACACAAGTTGAATCATACATATAAGAATCTTTTGTGTTTGGCTTCTGTAACTTAGCAAAATATGTTTGAGGATCATCTATGTTGTAGCACGGTTCAATACTTTGCTCCTGTTCATTACTGAACAGCATTCTACTATATGGATAAGTCATGCAGTGCTGATGGACACTTGGATTGTTGCCAGGTTCTGGCTATTAAGAATAAAGCTCCCATGAATAATGCTTCCATGAAAATCTACAACCAAGTCTTTGTGTAGACATATTTTTCATTTTTCTTGGTTAGATACCTGGGAATGGTTTGCTAGATCATATGATAAGTTTATATTTAAATTTTTAAGAAACTGCCAAAGTATTCTCCAAAGTGGTTATAACATTTTACATAACCAGTATCAACATATGAGGGTTCCAAATTCACCACTTCATCACCAACACTTCTTATCGTCTTTCTTTTTAATTACAGCTCTTCTAGTGGGTCTGAAGCCATTCTAGTTTTATAAAACCTTTTGGTTTTATTTGTATCCCCCTAACAATTAACGATGTTGAGAATATTTTCATATGCTTATTGACCACTTGTACATCTTCTTGAAGAAATGCCTCTTTAAATATGTGTCTATTTTAAACTGAATTGTCTTGTTAATATAGAGGAGTTCTTTATATATTCTAAGTGTACGCCCTTTATTAGACATATAATTTGCAAGTATCAATATTTTCTGCCAGTCTATGGTTTGTGTGTGTCACGTTCTTATTGATAATATTGATAATCTATTAATTCTTTGTCATACAAACATACATAAATTTTATTAAACTAGCAAGTTAGAAATAACATGGAGGTCACTCTTGCAACACTAAAGTTACTTCATTGCTTCAGCTTAAGTCCTTCAAGAAATAAAATGTAAAAAATTAAAATATTTGCCATTATAAAATTATTTAAACTTCTTAAATCATGTGAATTTCTTTAATGATTTTTACAGGCTATATATGTCTTGAAGAATAAAATATTACAGCATGGGAATAAATTAAGATCTATTTGGGGTACTCATCTATGAATTCTTCATTACGTTAGTTCAGCTAATATCTATTAACATTTAATTGAGCTTGATTCTAAGCATAAAAAGGCTAAGTAATCTGAAACTGAATATGTATGAACTAAAAGTCTTTTGATTAAACCCTTTGTACAAAAAAATATATAGTAGCAAAAGTCTTATTTCTAAAGAATCTTATGTAACTCATAATTTATCACAGTTGTTAGTCATTAAGAATATGTTATATTTATAAATTACTACAAGTAGGGATGTCACATGAGAGAAATGTGAAATGAATACATTCTGGTCCCAAATTCTCCTTTACATTCAGGAACACATCACTACTTTCATACAGTAAGATATCTCTATTTGGAGTTACTTTTGTTTTAAAGGGTTACTAATCTCTCAGCACTGGTCAATGCAGAAAATTTAACTTTGCCTCTTACTCTTCATTAAAATAAGAGCTTCCCAAATTGCATGCTAGGTGGAAATAGCGACTATTAGGTCACACTTCAAATAGATTAATCCAGATGAACAAGTGAGATAGCTAATGTTTGATGTTGCCCTTGTTTTGTATTAATGCAATATTTAAAATGATATGAATTTTCTTATCTATATACTTTATGATATGTAGTGTGGTTTATGCTTGATAAGCAAATGAATAAATAAATGCCCCAAAACCAAGTAGACAGAATTTATGGATTATAACAGGTCAGATGGAAAGGAACTGGGAAAAGAAAGAAGGTTAATTTTTAAACAGGTTGCCTTTTCTATACCATATGTTTAATCATATCATATCAGTAGACCCCTGTGTAATTCATATATGCGCAGATATTTTTCTCAGCTTAATGTTTTAAAGTCAATGAAGGGTATTAGATAATTTGTTAGGCAAATCACACTACTGTCACATCTATGATCATGTTAAATTGTATACCAAAAGAGATTATTTAGGTGGGTCTAATCTAATCACATTAGCCCTTAAAAGCAAGGAACATTTTCCAGCTAGTAGTCAGAGAAGTAAAATCACAAGAAAGACAAATGTGCAACTGACAGCTTGAAGATGGAAGGCACCATGTGGAAAACGTGAGACAAAGAACTTAGAAGAGGATGGAATACCCCGATTTAACTTGGTGAGCAGAGAATTCAGTCCTGTGCCAAGCTTCAGACGTACCAACACCAGAAGAGAATAGATTTGTGTTGCTTAAAGCTACCCCGTTTGTGCTATATAGCCACAGAAAACCAATGCAATAGCATTGACTCACTCTTCCCTCTCCTTCAAGGTAAAAACAGGCATGCATCAAATTTGTAACCGAAATTTTTAGGAGTGCTATGAAGAAAAATAGATTTACATTTGGGGGTTTAACATAGATAGACATGACATAGGAAATTGCCCCCCCAATATCTTTAAAGATAATTTTCAAGAATAAGACATGGGATAATTAATGTCTGAGCCTTTATAAAGTCTTTATACATTTTATCCTAGTCTGAAATTATTCAAAATCATCAAATCTTATGTAACATTGTTTCAATGGTAATTATCTGAAGTACTACCTAAAATTAAATTACAAAATTTAATTTATTGACAAAAACACCATAGCCATTTGGGAACCACATATTAATCAATGTCCACATCAATGTATCTTACCTTAACAGTGATCATGAAATGCAAATTAAAAACATAACAACACTTCTTATCCACAGAATTGGCATAACTTTGAATTTAAAACTACATAGCACTGTTGAAGGTATGGAGGAACAATAATACTCATACCATCTTAAGGCATATGAGACTATAGAAAGAATTTGAGATTTCCTAATAATAATGAGCATGGGCATACTCTGAGACACATAAATTCCACTTCTGGGTTTAAATCACAGAGAAGCTCTTGAATGCATTTATAAGGAGTCAAATGTCTCCTTATAAGTGTGCAGGGAGTGCCTGCGGCAGCAGAGGCCAATATGAAGTTGCAAGAGCCCAAGGCGTGCCGAGCTCTTGCAAAAAAATGTTGATTGGAGTCTATACTCTTATTTGAAGTAGCAAAACAAAACAATACAAACAAAACCTAAATTTTCATTGACAGTAGAATTGATAAATTATCTAGTATTTAGTATACTCCAGATGAAGGAAAATGAAGTAAAACTACAAAAACTAACATAATTTGAATAAAATGAATGCTCACAGTGAATGTATACAGTGTAATTCTAAGAGTTAAAAAACAGGTGAAAGTAAATATATGAAAAGCAAGGGAGGAGACCTGAAAGATGGCAGAAGAGTAAGACGTGGAGGTCACCTTTCTCCCCACAAATACATCAAGAATACATGTACATGTAGAACACACCTACAGAACAACTACTGAATGCTGGTAGGGGACCTCAGACTTCCAAAAAGGTGAAAAAGTCTCCATGTAACTGGGTAGAGCAAAAGAAAAAAGAAAAAAAAAAAAAGAGACAAAGGAACCAGGACAGGACCTGCCCTCTGGGAGGGAGCTGTGAAGGAGGAAAAGTTTCCACACACTAAGAAGCCCCCTCACTGGTGGGGATGGGGCGGGGGAGCTTCGGAGCCTCAGAGGAGAGGGTGGCAACAGAGGTGTGCAGGGCAGAGCGGAGAGATTCCCGCATGGAGGATAGGTGCCGACCAGCACTCACCAGCCTGAGATGCTTGTCAGCTCACTTGCTGGGGCAGGTGGGCTGGGTGCTGAGGCTTGGGCTTCGGAGTTCAGACTCCAGGGAGAGGACTGGGTTTGGCTGCGTGAGGACAGCCTGGGGGGTGCCTAGTGTACCACAGCTAGCCAGGAGTGAGTCCGGGAAAAAGCCTGGGCCTCCTGGAGAGGCAGGAGACCTTTGTTGCAGGGTGCATGGGGGGGTGGGGGGCCCTCCATAGGTGCTTCCTGCTCCGTGCACTCACAGACAGCAGGGCAACGCCTACACAAGCGCGAGTGCGGGCCGCGGCTCTTATCTTGGACCCCAGAGGCTGCCTCCACTGCCACCAAGGGTCCTGTATGCAAGGCAGGCCACTGCTCACACCTTCCCGGCAGCCTGTGCAGCCCACCACTGCCAAGGGTCCCATGAACCAGGGCCAACTTCCCCGGGAGAATGCATGATGCGCCTCAGACTCTTGCAACTTAACGCCGGCCTCTGCTTCTGCAGGCACTCCCCACACATCCCAATTTGACTGCTGTATCCCTCCCTCCCCCCAGGCTTGAGTGAGCAAGTGAGCCCTAATCAGCCATGGCTTTCACCCCCTCTTGCCTGGGCGAGAAAGAGACACCTGAGGGTGGCTCACATGCAGAGGTAGGGCCAAAACCAAAGCTGAATCCCAGGGGTTATGCAACCCAAAGAAGAGAAAGGGAAATATCCCCAAGCAGCCGCAGGAGCAGCAGATTAAATCCCCACAATCGGTCAGGTAAACCCTGCATCTGTGGAATACTTGAAGAGACAATGAGTGTTCCCACAATTGAGGCTGCAGACTTTGTGGACAACTATGGACTTTGGGGGCAAGTACACATGGGAGTAAGACAAGATCAGAGTCTGAGCTGGCCCCACAATGCCTACAGCAGATCCAGAGACCTACTGAGAAGTATTGCGTAGGGAGGGATTGGCTGTGGCTCACTGTGGGGGCAGGAACACTTGACAGCTAAGGCCACAGGAAAATATCACTACTTTTTTGGGGGGGAGGGGGGTTCTGTTGTTCTTTTTTTTATTATTCTTTTAATTTTATTTTTTTAATTCACCTTTTCCTTTCTTTTTTATGCTTTTCTTTTTAATATATTTTTATTTATTTTTTTTCCTATTTCTACTGTACTTTTTTGTTATATTGTGTTTTTTCCTTGTCTGCTTTTTCCTTTGCTTTGTTTTGTTTTCATTTTATTTTTAACTATATTTTCTTTTTCTATTTTTACTTTACTACTTTGTTGTTTTGCAATTTTTAATTTTGTTTTTATCTTTCTTTTGTCTCTACATTTTGTTTTTGATCAATTTTGTGTGTTTGTGTTATGCTTTCATTGCCTTTTTTAACTTGATTTCTGCATTTGATTTATTTCTGGTTTTATGTTCTTAGTTTACTTTTTAGTATTTGTTTTTGTTTTGGGGTTTCTTTATTGGTTTGGTTGCTCTCTTCTTTGTTTTCTCTCTTTTTTTCTTTTTTTTTCTTTTCTGTTTGTGAGTGCATGTGTGTATGTTTAGTTTTGCTTTTACCATTTGTCTTGGGGTTTTGTCTGTTCATTTCTCTGTTCAAAACACTTGGGGTGTTTTGCTGCATTTTGGTTTTTGGTTTTTTTCTTCTTCCTTTTCTTGCATGCCTTGTGGCTTGAAGGGTCTTGGTGTTCTGGCTGGGGCCAGGCCTGAGCCTCCAAGGTGGGAGAGCCGAGTCCAGGACATCAGACCACCCCAGAGAACTCCCAGCCCCATGGACTATTAATCAGTGACAGCTCTCCCAGAGGTCTCCATATCAACACTACGACCTGTCTCCACCCAACAGCCAGCAAGCTCCCGTGCTGGAAGCCTTACTCCAAACAATTAGCAAGACAGGAACACAACTGCACCTATTAGCAGACAGACTGCCTGAAGTCATACTAAGCTCACAGACCCCCCCAAAACACACCACCAGACACGGCCCTGCCCATCAGAGGGACAAGATCCAGGTCCACCTACCAGAATACAGGCAAGAGTCCCCTCCACCAGGAAGCCTACACAAGTCACTGCACCAACTTCACCCACTGGGGACAGACAACAGAAGTAAGAGGAACTACGACCCTGCAGCCTGCAGAAAGGAGACCCCAAACACAGTAAGTTAAACAAAATGAGAAGACAGAGAAATATGCAGGAGATGAAGGAGCGAGGTAAAAACCCACAAGACCAAACAAATGAAGATGAGATAGGCAGTCTACCAGAAAAAGAATCCACAGTAATGATAGTAAAGATGATCCAAAATCTCGGAAATATAGTGGAGAAAATATAAGAAACATTTAACAAGGACCTAGAAGGACTAAAGAACAAACTAACAGTGATGAACAACATAATAACTGAAATTTAAAATACTCTGGAAGGAATCAATAGCAGAATAACTGAGGCAGAAGAATGGATAAGTGACCTGGAAGATAGAATCGTGGAAATAACTGCCATGGATCATAATAAAGAAAAAAGAATGAAAAGAATTGAGGACAGTCTCAAAGACCTCTGGGACAACATTAAATGCACCAACATACAATTATAGGGGTCCCAGAGGAAGAAGAGAAAAAAGAAAGGGTCTGAGAGAATATGTGAACAGATTAGAGTCGAACACTTGCTTAACATGGGAAAAGAAATAGCCAATTAAGTCCAGGAAGTGCAGAGAGTCCCATACTGGACAAACCCAAGGAGAAACATGCCAAGACACATATTAATCAAACTATCAAAAATTAAATACAAAGAAAAAACATGAAAAGCAACAAATAATATAAAAGGGAATCCCCATAAGGTTATCAGCTGATTTTTCAGGAGAAACTCTGCAGACGAGAAGGGAGAGGAGGGATATATTTAAAATGATGAAAGGAAAAATCCTATAACCAAGATTACTCTACCCAGCAAGGATCTCATTCAGATTTGATGGAGAAATAAAAAGCTTTACAGACAAGCAAAAGCTAAGAAAATTCAGCACCACCAAATCATCTCTACAACAAATGCTAAAGGAATCTCTCTAAGCAGGAAACACAAGAGAAGAAAAGGACCTACAAAAACAAACGAAAACAATTACAAAAATGGTAATAGGAACATATATGTCGATAATTACTTTAAACGTAAATGGATTAAATGCTTCAACCAATAGACACAGACTGGCTGAACAGATACAAAAACAAGACCCGTATATACGCTGTCTACAAGAGACCCATTTCAGACCTAGGTACACATACAAATTGAAAGTGATGGGATGGAAAAAGATATTCCATGCAAATGGAAATCAAAAGAAAGCTGGAGTAGCAATACTCATCAGACAAAATAGACATTAAAATAAAGACTCACAAGAGACAAGGAAGGACACTATGTAATGATCAAGGGATCAATCCAAGAAGAAGATATAACAATTGTAATAGTTATGCACCCAACATAGGAGCAGCTTAATACATAAGGCAAATGCTAACAGCGATAAAAGGGGAAATTGACATGAACACAATACTAGTAGGGGACTTTAACACCCAACTTACATGAATGGACATATCATCCAAGCAGAAACTAAATAAGGAAACACAAGCTTTAAATGACATATTAGACCAGATGGACTTAATTGATATTTATAGGACATTCCATCCAAAAACAACAGAATACACTTTCTTCTCAAGTGCTCATGGGACATTCTCCAGGATAGAACACATCTTGGGTCACAAATTAAGCCTAGGTAAATTTGAGAAAATTGAAATTGTAGCAGGCATCTTTTCAAACCACAACGCTATGAGACTAGATATCAATAAAAGGAAAAAACTGTAAAAAATACAAACGCATGGAGGCTAAACAACATGCTACT
>NC_041223.1:23115189-23118009 GCF_002837175.3 Physeter macrocephalus | reverse complement strand
ACCTTACACCTAAAGCAACTAGAGAAAGAAGAACAAAAAAAACCCAAAGTTCGCAGAAGGAAAGAAAGCAGAAAGATCAGATCAGAAATAAATTAATAAGAAATGAAGGAAACAATAGCAAAGATCAATAAAACTAAAAGCTAGTTCTTTGAGAAGATAAAAAAATTGATAAACCATTAGCCAGACTCATCAGGAGAGAAATGGAAAAGACTCAAATCAACAGAATTAGAAACGAAAAAGAAGTAACAACTGACACCATAAAAATACAAAGGAACATAAGAGACTGCTACAAGCAACTATATGCCAAGAAAATGGACAACCTGGAAGAAATGGACAAACTCTTAGAAAAGCACACCCTTCCAAGACTGAACCAGGAAGAAATAGAAAATATAAACCAATCACAAGCACTGAAACTGAAACTGTGATTAAGAATCTTCCAACAAACAAAAGCCCAGGGACAGATGGCTTCAAAGGCGAATTCTATCAAACATTTAGAAAAGAGCTAACACCTATCCTTCTCAAACTCTTCCAAAATACAGCAGAGGGAGGAACACTCCCAAACTCATTCTATGAGGCCACCATCACCCTGATACCAAAACCAGGCAAAGACGTCACAAAGAAAGAAAACTACAGGCCAATATCACTGATGAATATACATGCAGAAATCCTCAAGAAAATACTAGCAAACAGAATCCAACAGCACATTAAAAGGATCATAAACCATGATCAAGTGGGGTTTATCCCAGGAATGCAAGGATTCTTCAATATACGCAAATCAATCAATGTGATATACCATATTAACAAATTGAAGGAGAAAAACCATATGGTCATCTCAGTAGACGCAGAGAAAGCTTTCGACAAAATTCAACACCCATTTACAATAAAAACCCTCCAGAAAGTAGGCATAGAGGGAACTTTCCTCAACATAATAAAGGCCATATATAACAAACCCACAGCCAACATTGTTCTCAATGGTGAAAAACTGAAACCATTTCCACTAAGATCAGGAACAAGACAAGGTTGCCCACTCTCACCACTCTTAGTCAACATAGTTTTGGAAGTTCTAGCCACAGAAATCAGAGAAGAAACAGAAATAAAAGGAATCCAAATCGGAAAAGAAGAAGTAACGCTGTCACTGTTTGCAGATGACATGATACTATACATAGAGAATCAGAGAGTCCCATACTGGACAAACCCAAGGAGAAACATGCCAAGACACATATTAATCAAACTATCAAAAATTAAATACAAAGAAAAAACATGAAAAGCAACAAATAATATAAAAGGGAATCCCCATAAGGTTATCAGCTGATTTTTCAGGAGAAACTCTGCAGACGAGAAGGGAGAGGAGGGATATATTTAAAATGATGAAAGGAAAAATCCTATAACCAAGATTACTCTACCCAGCAAGGATCTCATTCAGATTTGATGGAGAAATAAAAAGCTTTACAGACAAGCAAAAGCTAAGAAAATTCAGCACCACCAAATCATCTCTACAACAAATGCTAAAGGAATCTCTCTAAGCAGGAAACACAAGAGAAGAAAAGGACCTACAAAAACAAACGAAAACAATTACAAAAATGGTAATAGGAACATATATGTCGATAATTACTTTAAACGTAAATGGATTAAATGCTTCAACCAATAGACACAGACTGGCTGAACAGATACAAAAACAAGACCCGTATATACGCTGTCTACAAGAGACCCATTTCAGACCTAGGTACACATACAAATTGAAAGTGATGGGATGGAAAAAGATATTCCATGCAAATGGAAATCAAAAGAAAGCTGGAGTAGCAATACTCATCAGACAAAATAGACATTAAAATAAAGACTCACAAGAGACAAGGAAGGACACTATGTAATGATCAAGGGATCAATCCAAGAAGAAGATATAACAATTGTAATAGTTATGCACCCAACATAGGAGCAGCTTAATACATAAGGCAAATGCTAACAGCGATAAAAGGGGAAATTGACATGAACACAATACTAGTAGGGGACTTTAACACCCAACTTACATGAATGGACATATCATCCAAGCAGAAACTAAATAAGGAAACACAAGCTTTAAATGACATATTAGACCAGATGGACTTAATTGATATTTATAGGACATTCCATCCAAAAACAACAGAATACACTTTCTTCTCAAGTGCACACAGAACATTCTCCAGGATAGAACACATCTTGGGTCACAAATTAAGCCTAGGTAAATTTGAGAAAATTGAAATTGTAGCAGGCATCTTTTCAAACCACAACGCTATGAGACTAGATATCAATAAAAGGAAAAAACTGTAAAAAATACAAACGCATGGAGGCTAAACAACATGCTACTAAATAACCGAGAGATCACTGAAGAAATCAAAGAGGAAAACAAAAAATACTTAGAAAAAAATGACAATGAAAACAAGATGACGCAAAACCTATGGGATGTAGCAAAAGCAGTTCTAAGAGGGAAGTCTAGAGCAATAAAATCCTCCCTCAAGAAACAAGAAAAATCTCATATAAATAACATAACCTTACACCTAAAGCAACTAGAGAAAGAAGAACAAAAAAAACCCAAAGTTCGCAGAAGGAAAGAAAGCAGAAAGATCAGATCAGAAATAAATTAATAAGAAATGAAGGAAACAATAGCAAAGATCAATAAAACTAAAAGCTAGTTCTTTGAGAAGATAAAAAAATTGATAAACCATTAGCCAGACTCATCAGGAGAGAAATGGAAAAGACTCAAATCAACAGAATTAGAAACGAAAAAGAAGTAACAACTGACACCATAAAAATACAAAGGAACATGAGAGACTGCTACAAGCAACT
>NC_041223.1:23090291-23114042 GCF_002837175.3 Physeter macrocephalus | reverse complement strand
CTATCAAACTCTTAGAGGAAAACATAGGCAGAACACTCTATGACATAAATCACAGCAAGATCCTTTTTGACCCACCTCCTAGAGAAATGTAAATAAAAACAAAAATAAACAAATGGGACCTAATGAAACTTAAAAGCTTTTGCACAGCAAAGGAAACCATAAACAAGACGAAAAGACGACCCTCAGAATGGGAGAAAATGTTTCCAAATGAAGCAACTCCAAAGGATTAATCTCCAAAATTTACAAGCAGCTTATGCAGCTCAATATCAAAACAAACAAACAACCCAATCCAAAAATGGGCAGAAGACCTAAATAGACATTTCTCCAAAGAAGATATACAGATTAAGAGAAAAACAAATACCGTATGCCAACACATACATATGGAATCTAAAAAAAAAAAAAAAAGGTCATGAAGAACGTAGGAAAAAAAAAAAAGAACGTAGGGGCAAGATGGGAATAAAGACACAGACCTACTCTACTAGAGAATGGACATGAAGATACGGGGAGGGGGAAGGGTAAGCTGGGACAAAGTGAGAGAGTGGCATGGACATATATACACTACCAAACGTAAAACAGATAGCTAGTGGGAAGCAGGCGCGTAGCACAGGGAGATCAGCTTGGTGCTTTCTGACCACCTAGAGGGGTGGGATAGGGAGGGTGGGAGGGAGGGAGATGCAAGTGGGAAGAGATATGGGGGCATATGTATAACTGATTTACTCTGTTATAAAGGAGAAACTAACACACCATTGTAAAGCAATTATACTCCAATAAAAGATGTTAAAAAAAAAAACAAACTACTGCATCACGTCCGTGTTGCACGTGAGTCAGTTTCTAACATCATTTTCCTTGTGTTTGTCAATGTTTTTTGTCTCTTTGCATGCCCAATAATTTTTTAATGATTATAAACAGCTCTATAGAAAAACTCTGTAGAGACAATTTAAGGTTCTTATTGATTTTACTCTCTTCGAAACTTATTTTTTTCAATTTCAGCAGAAACTATGGTAGGAAAGGATAACCCTAATCTAATAGGAATTAAACTGATTTGAAACTGGCCTTCAGTCTCTGTGGGAGATGGCATAATTTGAATCAACATTGTTCCTTGCATTTATCTCTATGAGTGTTCCAACTGAAACCTTGGGATGTATGTATAGGAACCTCTTACTTGGTAGGCCACACATTCCATTTAATCTCTGAATCCCATGAGATAGTCAGCAGCTCAGTCTCACAGACTCAGTTTTAAATTAAGCAAATGCTTTAAGTGATAAGTCAAAAGAAAATGCTTGGGTCATAATCTTGGATTCCTCTTTTTTGGCAGGATCATGGACCTCAATTCATCATTGTCTTGCTATTTGAAAAGAGATTTGCAAAAAACAAACAAACAAACAAAAACTGTCTTAATCTTACACTGCTGGAACCATAAATATCTAATTTTAACATTTTCAAATCTAGACATACAGCATTGCTACTCTCCTAGTTTTTGACAATTCTCTCATTCAATTCTCATTTTTTCTGCCAGCCTAAAATCAGCTTTCTCTTTCTCACTCTCTTTTTCTCTCATCACAGATTACTGTCTATCTCATTTTGCACTTCTTTCACAAACAAAATTTTCTCACTTTTTTCTGAAAATATAAAATAGGTAACTTCAAATGTACTTATCTTTACCAATGCAACACTTATTTCAGAATATGCATCTTGCATGCTATTATCTGTACTCTATTTTAAGTATGGTTTTATAGGTCCTAGTTTTTTTTTCTTCTTCAGCCCTTTTATCCTTTCAGAATGAACTTTATTATAAGGGTATTTTATTTAAAGCACTGTGTGAAATCTCTGAATTATCACTAGATCCCCTTTTCATCTTAATTCATCTATTCACATTGTTAATATCTGGATAAAATGCTTCAATATTTTTGAATAGGTAACACCACTTCCTCTTTTATGCACTAAATAAAACTTTTATACACTAAATAAAAGCCCAATTTGTATGACTGTTCAGTTTAATCAAGGCCTGACATAAAAGAGGAGTTCAAAATCTGTGTTCAATGAAAAATAATCTCATACAGAGGAATGCATGAGATTTCCAAGGATAAAAGCCAGAGTAATCCCAGAAAATCCTATTTGATGTTTGGCCTGATTCTTTCAAGAAGAGCTTTTGTTGATTTTTGTAAGTTAATTTTCATTGCATGTGGCTCAACACATTCATTCTGGGCACCATCTTGAAAAGACATTTTAGAAATCTACACCCCGTTGTAGGAAAATGAGCTGACAGCAATATTTTGCTTTTTCTCCTGGACAGCTCTATTTCTTATATCTTTTCTTATGAACATTTCACATTATATGTGTTTTCAGATTTAGTTGGTAGAGGTTATAAATTAAACATCCTTATGATGGTTAACTCTATGTGTTAACTTGGCTAGGCCACAGTGCCCAGTTGTTTGATGAAACACCTGTGTAGATGATGCTATGAAGGTATTTTTCTTATGTGATTAAAATTTAAATCAGCACACTTCAAGCAAAGCAGGTTACCCTCTATAGTGTAGGTAGAGTTCATCCAATCAGTTGAATAGCTTAAGAGTAAAGACAGGTTTTCTGAAGAAGGAATTATCCTCAAAACTGTAACACAGATATCTTACCTGAGTTTCCAGCTTATTTTCATGTGGAATTCAGAGTCAAGACTGAAATGTCAACTTCTATAGAATTTCCAGTTTGCTAGCCTGGTCTACAAATACCCCAACTCTCACAATCTCATGAGCCAAGCCAATTGCTTAAAAAGAAATATTAATCTCTAACTCTAGCTCTATCTATAATTGGTTCTGTTTCTCTGAAGAACCCTGACTAATATAGTCCTGGAATAAAAGAAGAAGAAGTAAATATAGTTTAGTTCCTTTTTCAGAAAAAGAGAAATAGTTATATCTCTAAGGTTGATTACATAGTGAAAAGAAAACAGGCTTCTTAGACAAAGGAAAGACTGCCCTCCTGGTTCCAATTCTAGGAAAACAACCAGGTCGTGCCTTAGAGAAAAGAAGTTATAGACCTTAACAGGTAAAGTCTGGCTGCTAAGACAGCAAGGGCATTCTAGACCTTAGCCGATGGATTCCTTGGAAAGAAATATTTGTTCTAAGAACTCAAATATATCAGAATTAATTGAAACAGCCAAATTTTATTGACAGTTCATAGTCTGAGAGATTGTCAGAAGACTCTGAGACTTACTCAAGGATTCCCCAGATTCCCTGGTAAGAAGGCCAGGCTAAAGTGGAGTTGGATTGAGCCAAGACAAGCAAAAACTGCTTTTCTGCTATTCAGAGAATTCAAGTATTTTAGACCAAGGTAGCCTAAAACATCCCAGTAAGGTATTGTCAAACATAATTGTTACTACTCATGGCTAAAGCTTTAAAATTGACGTGCATTTAAAAGAACATTCACACACGGTGGCAGAGTGAATTACTTATTTCTGTGCCTAAGCTAAGACTATTAGAAATACTAAATAAAATAAAACAAAATAGAAGGTATACAAACACTTCCTTAAGTTGAGGACACTGAAATGTCGACATTATATATGTATATGTTTTAAAGTGGTACTCTCACAACATGTCCAGTAAAAGATACTTGTTTGAAAATCACCAAAATCTTCCTCCAACATGACTCTCTTCAAGTTTTAAAATACTATTAATCAGTAGCATTCCTTAAAAGAAAAAAAAAAATCTGCAGTCTGCAGATTAAGGAGGTACTGCAGCTAAAATCTCTAAGACATAGAAAAAAGCTGTCTTCACAGTAGTAAACTCAAGCTGAATGTTAAATATATATATGAAGGACTCCCTAGGGCAGATGAGCTTTTTAATCACAGTGTTTGACTTTCCGTATCTGATTTGTTGCCCCTTCTGTGGCAGGAGGATGGACTTGATAGCACATTTTTCTCTAATTTCTTGATAAGCACTACTATCGACCTGACAGTCTGGACTGATTAAATATCCCTATTCACATGCAGACATAACCACTGCCTTTAAGAACCTCTGAGGCTAAAATTAAATGTAAATTCACAAGGGGCTTCTTCAGCTTCTTTCCTCTCAGGCAATTATTACATACTATTTTGTGGGAAAAGAATGTACTTACAAATCGACTTATTTGTTTTTATCAGTCCAGTAGAGGTCGGATGAGATACAGCCAAGGGAAAAATAGTAAAATAGCATAGTTAAAGCAAATTTAGAAAAAGGAATGTATTAAATAGAGAATCCAATAGATATGTAAGTTGAAACAGGAAGTTCAGAGTTTAAGGAAATATGAAAAAAGCAAGCATGTCTCCTATGACTAGTTCAGCAAATACTAAATGATTACAGAAGGTGGAATACAAAACAGAAAATCCAGGTTACAGCCCTGGGCACAAAAATATCAAGCAGCTATTATGGACAATGTGGGGCTAAATAAAGATAAACAGTTGACACAATAAAAATATGTGTTACTTTGACGGGGAGTTTTAATCATCAAAGGAGAAAATGGAGCTTTACAGGTTTGTGAGCAATTTGAAGGTTCTGTGAGCTAGGGCTCTCGGGAACCATCAGTTTAGAGTCAAAGTTATTCTGAGGCCCCAGGAGATCTGAATTCAGAGGGAGAGGAAAACTGGTACAGCTGTGTCAAATTGGTTATTCAGAAAGAAGAATGGAGTGTAGAATCAGGCCATTGACAAGATCTTTTCCTACAGTCTTTCTTCTGCTATTATGTTACTGATATAATCTTGAGTTTTCACGCATGTAGATGACACTGACTATGATTCCATATTAACACTGTCTGACAATCTTAGTACATTTTGGTAATCAATTTGCTCTCCCAAGCACTGAAGAGTATACTTCTTTGTCCATTCTTCTCAAACTTCCAGACTTATCTCCTCACTTTTCCGCATCCAATTTTCAGAGTAATAGAAATTATCCCACCTACATCTTCCCAACAAAAAATTACAAACTTCTCTTTTCTTTACCTCCCATAAAAGGTTGTTTGTTTCACCATTCTCTGGAGTCATTCACGGTATTGAAAGCAGGAAAGGTCACACAGCCTTAAACCAACTCCACAAGGAAGTCCAGAGTTTAAATTATATTTCAGAGTTGGTCCCACTTTGGTTATGTACTTTCACTCTGGTCAGCCATCGGCTATGATATACCTAGATCTCTCCACCAGGAAGTGGAACAGTCCTCTAAAAAGTCTCAGAGGTGAGCCCATAGAAGCCAAACATGCATAAGCCCAGGGCTGCGCACACAAAATGGTAAATGAAACTGAGGTATCTAGGCATAGCAAAAGAGGTGTCTGCTCTAACGTGAGGAATATCTAATTAGAAAACTGAAGGCAGGTATAAGTGGCATTTACAATAGCCTACCAGTTATAAATTATCAGTAGATAACCTAACGGAAATGTAAAATACCTTTTTAGAAACTCAATCAAAGTAAGCAAAGAAAACCTTGGAGAGGTAAATGATGTTAATGGATTAGAAATGCTAGCAATGTTACACTGGAAACATGTCATTTTCCCAAAACTGATCTATAAATTCAATAAAATTCTGATTAAAATTACAGTAAGATTGGGGGCATAAAAATTCACAAAATTAGTCTAAACTTTGTAGAAAAGAATATAATAATATAAATAAATAAGACAATTCTGGGCTTCCCTAGTGGCACAGTGGTTAAGAATCCGCCTGCCAATGCAGGGGACATGGGTTTCAGCCCTGGTCCGGGAAGATCCCACATGCTGTGGAACAACTAAGCCCGTGCACCACAACTACTGAGCCTGCACTCTAGAGCCCATGAGCCACAACTACAGAGCCCGTGTGCTACAACTACTGAAGCCTGCATGCCTAGAGCCTGTGCTCCACAACAAGAGAGACACCGCAATGGGAAGCCCGCGCGCCGCAACGAAGAGGAGCCCCCACTTGCCCCAACTATAGAAAGCCTGTGCGCAGCAACAAAGACCCAGTGCAGCCAAAAATAAATAAATAAAAATAAATAAATAAATAATTTTTAAAAAATAAATAAATAAGACAATTCTGAGAAGGAAGACCAAAAAGGAAGAGTTTCCTACCAAATTCAAACACATTTTACACAATAATAATTAAATCAGTGTGATATTGGTCTAGAAAGACAAAAGGATCAAACCTTGACCAGAGATTGTCTTTAGCATGATTTATCTATGGAGTGTGTGAGATATTAGAGAAAGTCCTGGAAGTATAATATTGAGGACAAGAATCAGAAGAAGGGTGGAATGAAAAGGTATAAGATAAACTAGATAGAAAAATAATGTTACCAGTTATTCATAAAATGGGATCTTATTTGCCCATAAAAAGAAATGAAGTA
The DNA here is from genome assembly GCF_002837175.3 of Physeter macrocephalus. Lineage (NCBI taxonomy): Eukaryota > Metazoa > Chordata > Mammalia > Artiodactyla > Physeteridae > Physeter > Physeter macrocephalus. The sequence continues at coordinate 23,107,713 of NC_041223.1, read as the reverse complement.
TTGATTCAATCTACAACAGCAGTGAACTTTGAAAACATTGTGCTGAATGAAAGAATCCAGATACAAAAGGCCTCATATTGTATGATTCCATTTAATATAAAATGTCCATAGTAGGCAAATCTATAGAGGCAGAAAGTAGATTAATAGTTGCTAGGGCTGGGAGGAGGAAGAAATGGGGAGTGACTGCAAATAAGTATAGGGCTTTTGGGGGTGGATGATGAAATGTTCTGAAATTAAATTGTGGTGACTGATGCATAACCTTGTGAATCTACTAAAAACCACTGAATTGTATACTGTAAAAGGGTGAACTTTATGGTATATGAATTATATCACGATAAAACTGTCAGTACAAATATTTATATTTTGAACTCTTCCTGTAATATCTCCTAGAGTAAAAAAATAAATTTTTAAATAATAGGGAATCAGAGGAATTTATCATGGATTTCAAAGGGACACAACTTATTTCCTATGGAGAAAAGAACGGGTAAAAATTAAGAACTGTGGATTATGATACAGAGAGTACTTTCCCTCACTTTTCTTCATTTTCCAAACACACTTCAATACTGTAGTACCAATAAAAAGTATATATATTTTTCTAACACTGATGAATCTTAACTGAAATAAACAGACTGATTTTTTTCTTAAATTGTTGGACATCAATTTCATCTGTTGATGTATTTCTATTATGAAATACAGATTCTTATACCAATTGTCTTTCAAAAGTTTTTTTATTGTTTATAATGTACAATTAATTCATTCTCATTTTATATATCCTGGAGGAGGAAATGGGAGCATGTTATTTGCAGAGAGTGATTACAAATTGATCCTTAGAACACTCTTCAATTTAACTAGTTTGATTTAAACAATTATCTGAAAGTCCCCCAAAGCAGCCTTTTTTCAGGTACCTTTTTTGTGGCTCTAAACTCAGGCCATTGATCTGACTCCCAGTTGCTGTTTTTCATAACATAGTTAGAGTGAATTCACCAGATGCTTTTCGGTATAATTTGAAGACTATGATTGACATTTTAATAACTATTGTACTTACATCAATAATGTTATTTAGCACATTTTCTAGGGCAATATTAAAGTTAAAAATGCATTTAGTTGGCTTGGTTATTAAATCTGAAAATGCCTTCAAAATGAGAGAAGCCAGGGCTTCCCTGGTGGTGCAGTGGTTGCGCGTCCGCCTGCCGATGCAGGGGAACCGAGTTCGCGCCCCGGTCTGGGAGGATCCCACATACCGCGGAGCGGCTGGGCCCGTGAGCCATGGCCGCTGGGCCTGCGCTCCGGAGCCTGCGCTCCGCAACGGGAGAGGCCGCAGCAGAGGGAGCCCCGCATACCACAAAAAAAAAAAAAAAAAAAAAAGAGAGAGAAGCCAGAATATTTATCTTAACATATTCAATGTCCTATAATTTTTAAAATGCCGAGTAATGAAATTTAGAGTCTAGGAAATTGTACTCATAGTGAAAATCATATACATACAAGCATAACTTACATTTTACACAGGTACATGCACATACATTCCATCTTTTACACTATTACGTATAACAAGCAATTCTTCATTTCATTGGATTTCAAAAAGAGAACATAAATAGCTGCTCTCAGAAAATATATCATAAAATAACCCACTTTTATATAGGATTTTATTATTTGGAATAACTTATAAAAGGGAAATACAGCAATTGTTGCTATGTAATTTGGGTTAAGTGTCTTAGCTGCTCACAGCCGGGACACAGTTATAGTCATCATCTCTGAAACTCTTTCAATCTATAGTAGTCAGAATTTTTGAAATTACATGTATGGAAACAAGAAGGGATATGGATGCTTCTCAGGCAAGTGGTGGCATAGTATGGACATCTGTTGGAGTTTGCCAAGAATCTCTTCACCCTTTATTCACACATACGTTGGTGCAAGAGAGAGTAACCTACTCTAGCCATTTTAATCAGAAAGGAATTTAGATGTTTACAAGTTACTGAATTTACTAAAGTGGATCCTAGGTTGGGCCTCCCAGAGTGACTCGCAGAAAAATACAGAATCAAGAACTAAACCAGATACTCTCTCCAAGGCCACCACTGGATCTATGTTAGAAGAAAGATGACAAGACAACTGCTTCTGACGAAGCTGCAGAGTGAATATTGGAAAGATGCTTCGGAGGAAAAAAAAAGTCTCACATTTTCATGACATTGAGAGCAGAAACACCCCTAAATTGCAGGAAGTTGGCTTCCTTCTCATTTAATCCTTACTTTGGTGAATCTCATGTGAGAATCTAATTTATACCCAATACCCTCACTGTAGTGGACTCTTGGAGATGTAATTTTAGTTTTTCAACTTCGACAAATAGGAAACTGGAGTGAAGTTTGAGGGAACCAATCCAGAGTATCAATTTTACTCTCCTTTGGGAACAAGAACCTCTCTTCCTGAGCCATCTAGTCCATTACATTTTAGTGTGTTTAGCTCTCCACCATCACCCTGGTAGGTAATATACCAAGAGGTCCAATCAATGGATCTAATCACTCTGTCATGCTTGTCACAGCTGCAGACAGTTTTCTAACAAAGTAAGTTTCTTTACAAACTTACAAATAATACCTATTATTTTCATTTCTCTCTTCTCTATAGATATCCAGTGTAATGTAGTTAATATTTTTAATTGGACATGTATACATCATTTAAAAATATATAATGATTTGTATGGATGTATGTGTGCATGTGTGAACTTCAGTGTGTATATTTAATTACATAATTGCAATGTCCTATATAACTCATTTTGTGTTCTCTTATCATTTAGTGCAGTGTTTGAAAATCAATCCATTTATGTGCATGTATCTCTAGTTTATCGCTCTAAAAAGGCATAGTAATACATGGCATGCTTCCATCACATTTATCCATTCCCTAATGATGGACATTTAAATTGATCCCATCTCCCTGTTACCATAAACAATAGAGGGATAAGCATTCTCATACATTTTGCCATTCATTCTCAGTGTTTCACAGACTCCGCTTGCTCTAGCCATATTTAAAATTCTGATTATTATCATGAAGGCATTCATTCTTCTAGTTAATCTACTATTCTCACTTTGAAGACTATCACCAGTCATTCTAATATCCTCCAATAGTTTTCACTAGTAGTAGTAGTTCCAATGTGCTAAGAGATGACAAATCTCTGTGCCCAAAAGACATATCCCCAGAGCCTCACTTAGATATGCCCACACTGTCCAAAGCTGAACTGCTGATTTGCCTCCTAAAAAGTAATTCCCCTATTTTTTATTTTTCCTATGCTGTTAATGGCAGCAGGATCTGTTACCCAAGCCAGAATCTAGGAAATCTTCCTTTACTCCTCTCCCTTCCTCATCTCCAACATCCAATAAAAAATTGATCCAATAGATTCCACTCCTGAACACCTGTACAACTGCCTTCATTTCCACTGCAGCTACTCTGGTTTAAAACACTATCACCTCTCATCGGGATCACTGTACTTTTGGGTAGCTTTCCATATTGCCTACTTATCTTCTCTCTTGCTTGCTTTTAATCCATTCTTTGCACGGCATTCGGATATCCAAAATGTAAATCCAACCAGTCAGTTAACTGTTTAAGACTCTGCTTCCCACTGTCTTAAAAGAAAATCCAAACATCTTAACATGAACCACAAGGTCCTTTCCAACAGAATTCCCGGCTGCCTTCATAGACTCCCTTCCGCAGCTTTTCCCTTCTACCTAGAGTTTCCAGTTATATTGGAATTTCAGTCCATCGACTCTATTACAGTCTCACTGGTTAGACTTAACAGTCTAGTTCCCCAATCTCTAGTACACTCATTCTTCCCAATTTATCTTGATAAGTTCTACCCAGTCCTTCAGGTCTTGAGTAGGCCTCAAGGATTTTTTTTTTTAATCAGATGTTTTTAGCTAATGCAGTCAAAATGAGCAAAGCATTTAAAAATGTATGTCTCATGTTAAACCCTGTCAGAGTACTTTGTGTTTTTCTACACAGTTTTTGTCAGTTTTTGAAACCTAGACACTTATTTCTGAGATGATTCATTTAATATCTATTTCATCTCCTCTCCTGACCTGAGGAAAGCTGTAACTTTTTGCTGATCTACTACATTATCTGGCACATAATAGGAGATCAAATATTAACTGAGTACCTATTGGGTTCCAGATACCATTCTTGGCACCAGAGATATAATAGTGAACTAAACAGACAAGAATGTGTGCTCTCCAGGGAGACATAAAGAGTAAGTACAATAAATTTTAAAAGGAGCATAGGGCTTTTAGAGCATGGCCTCTGGAGGCATACTGCATAGATTCAAATCATAGTTCAATCACTACCTAGCTCTGTGATTTCTGATTTAGTTAACTCTCTGTACTTATTTCCTTATTTATTAAACAGTAACAATAATACCTACTTTGATATGTTTGATATGAAAATTAAATGAGTTAATATTTGCAAGGAACTGAAAACAGTACCCAGCATGTAGTAAAGCATAAGTGTTAAATATGTACTTTATAGGTTATGCTGAAAAGAAGTATATTTTATGATTTAAAAATCAGGGTAAAGGGGACTTGGAATAGAAAATGAGGAAGGCAAGTAGCAATTTCCAAATGGTGGTCAGATACGCCTAGTGAAAAGGCAACATTTGAGCAATAAATTAAATAAGGTTCAAAATACATATTTTTAAATAAATTAAAGAGTGATTTATAGCATTTTAAGAGTTTGGGTAGGATGATGAAAACAGTGAGCTAGTAGCAAAAATTAATAAATGTATGGGACTTGGTAGTTGGTAAATGAAAACAACAGGTAATCTTAATGGAAAAAGAGTAAGATTCCGCATAAATATAATGTATAATGCTTCCTTCCTCCCCACTCTGCCAACTGACCCAATGGGACACAGCGCATGAGAAGAAGAAAAACACCCCAGAATGAGGGGGTTGTAATCCATCCAGTACTCTCACAAAGGGAGGAACTAGCTTTGGTTAAGATATTCTGAGAGAAAAGGTGACCTGGTCAGGAGAGCTGCTAAACAAAATTCCCTTTTTCCCTAATGCTACATGTTTTTTCTTATTATTATTTGTGGAAAATAAAAGCATTTGCCTTCCTTGATACTCCAGCTATAAAAATTGCTATTTAAGTTTATATTTAATTTAGATTACATAAATTAATTATTAATCACTATTTTACATTTTTCCTATGTGGGTTGGTACCTTAAAAGAAGTATAATGATGATGATGATAATGGAAATGATAGAAATGATAAAAGGGAAAATACGAAGAAACATATAGACTTTAAAGAGAAGAAGAAAGAGGAGGAGAGGGAGGAGAAATCAGCTTGAGAATCCCAGGTGCCATTGAATTCCTTGCCAATATGTTGTTGTTTTTCTTTGTCAAATGTTACACTAGTGAATCCTCAGAAACCGTCTCTGTAAATCACTGTATACTATACAACTTGATGTGGAAGAATAGGTAATTGCTCTTCTCCAGTGGTTGTTTGAAAGATCCTACAGGTATTAAAACTTATATTACCTTTCATCTCATTGGGCAAAAACCATGTATTTTCTATTGTCTATTCAGTACTGAGTGATAAATAATAGTCTTACAATATGTGAAGAATAGATTCTTCTCAGTTCAAATCCTTTGCTCATTAAACAAGCCTCTCTGGCACAATTCTTTTCAATAAACATTTAATAAAATATATCTAGTTTTATAAAAATTACTCACACCCTTTTATCGTCTATAAAAATTATTAGACAATAGAATCAGTCTTTCTCAAACATTTTATTTACTACATGTAGAAGACTTACAGGTAGAAAGTAATGGACTAGACAATTTATTTTTATAATCCATGTGAAACAATAAATAAATTCAGAAAGCAAAAATTAAAATTTGAAATCTCACCAGCCATTGCAAAAATAACAAACCACCTCCATTTAACCCCCTGTACTTTTTTGAAATCATATTTTAAATGCAACTCACCAGTCCAGGCTGAAAGGAAAAGTGATTTTTAAATGCTATTTTTAACTCCTCAGAGATTTCTTTTCAGGAAGAATATTAATGTTTTGTCAAGAATAAGTGAAAGAAATATTTCATTCCCTTGGAATGGCATTATTTTGAAAAACTGCAAAAATAAAGTCTAATTCCATAAAGAAAGAAGCATGCAGGTTTGTTGAGACAGCAAATAATGAGAAATCTTCTGAGGCCTATGAAGATAATGTACTAAGGATAGAGAGGAAATACTTTCTCCTTTTTCTCCAGCAGTTTTTCCAACTATTTCAAATGGCATCTTGAGGTTCAGAGATATAAATGTTGTAAAACATGTCTTTTCATATAATTAATTTTTAATATAGTAAACATTATTTTTACTTTTCTCTTGCTTTGGATAAGCTAAAAGATACATGAGGGAATTCCCTGGCGGTCCAGTGGTTAGGACTTGGCGCTTTCACTGCCATGGGCCTGGGTTCAATCTGCAGTCAGGGAACTAAGATCCCACAAGCTGTGCAGTGCAGCCAAAAAAAAAAAAAAAAAAAAAGATACATGAACTTAACTTCCTATATGGCATACACTTCAAAAAGAACTCCTTTTTTACCTGGAAATATCTTGATATTATAATTATCAGGGGGAAAAATCCTATTACAGGAATTATGTAGGAAACAAATAATTTTCCCCTTTTAATGAAAGACTTGGATATCTGATGACTATATTGTCAAGATGTTAAAGTCTATCAAGACTAATTAGTTTGAAACTTAGGAGATGGTTAGGACCATGATTCATCCTCAAATGATAAGACTATTTGCACAGAAGTCACAACCAGCAAATCTGTCCTTCAGACATGCTCCTTAGTACCATATTTCTCTGAAGTCTCCCACATTTATGAAGTGGACTGGCCACACGGACCCCTAAGGACAGCATTTGGCCCTTTTAGCTTTAGGCCTGAATTAGAGTCAAGCCAATCAATCTTTGTGAAATGGGAAAATAACACTTGTCAAAGTATATGAATTTATCAATTAAAGAATTTCATAGATGAAGGAAATGTTGAGTTTATAGCTGTTAGAATAGAAATATTAACAAAAACAATATGGTGATCTCCATATTTTCAAATGCTTTCCTTCTGAAAAAAGACACAAGATCTACAAAATTTATGACTTTTCATACATTGTTGAGCCCACATTAAAAGTAGGAGAATTCCATGAAGGCCAAAGCACAAACAGCTATCTGAATATAAGGGGCAAGTGAACATGAAGCCATAGTTGTTCTGGGAACAACTAACCCCAGGGCTTGGCTGGTTAACCATCAAAAATAGGGGAATAAGAGAATAAGATGAGAGCTATGCAAAATGGAAAGCTAAATATGTGACTCTATCATAAAGCCAGAAATCTCTGTGTGAATACTGCATTGTTATTGAAAAGGTAGGCTGGGAAAAGTCAGTTAGAAAAGGAACTCATAAGGGAAGCCGATTTTTTTCGGTCAGCTGAAGGTGGAAAAAAGATAATGATAGTAGGAATACTTTCCACAGAGAATGTGTAGCCAGAGAACTACTCTCATGAGAGTCTGGGCTTGAATTTACATGGAAAATTACCATGAGAAACCATGAAAAAATTATACAAAATTACCATAGAATTAAAATAGAACAAAAAAATTTCCAGACAAATGAGAGACAGGGTTGACAACATTTCATGAAAACATAAGAAATGGGAAAGTTTTTTTTAATTATTAAAAAATTGGAACAAATGAAATATACAAAATAAGATGGGAGGGGAAAGTCCGAACATATCAGTAATCATAATAGATAAAGAGGAATAAACTTATCACCTAAAAGGTCAAAATTATTGTCAGATCTGAGATTTGATTTTATCCCACTTACAAGCTGTAAGTTAGCCTGTTACTCTTTTGTGGGTGCTGGCAAAAGACCTGGCAAAAGACCTGGCACTACTGATTCAGAAACAGAGGACTTTGATCAAACACTGCACATCCAAAAGTATGTGTCACTATGTTTGTGTCAATTTCCCTTGCTCCCAAAGGAGCAACATGATATGATCCAGATGAATGCTGTGCAAAACTACTCTTTGTACCAAGGGAGATATTACCACATTTTTCAAGGTTGCTTCCCACAAACCCTGAGAAATGGCCCAGATACAGAGCAATCAGGACCTTGCATTCTTGGCACCTGGGCAAGAATATGCAGGGATGCTCAGGGTCCCTGGTGGGTTGCATCTCCCAAGAGTCCATCCCTTGTTCCTAAACGTTCTTGACTGTACTCAAATTTCCACAAGAGTATGACACTCAGTCAGCCACTCTGATTAATCTTACTGGCAAAGGACAGGACCAAATTGATTCAATTTTTATCAAATATTAATTTAAGGCTGCCAGAATCCAGGGGTCAGGAGGAGGCCAATCCACCTTAGTGACTTAAAGTAGTTACCTCCTATAGTCACACACTCAAACAACTGTGTGTGAATAAGCCCTAGAAGGGACCAGTAGGTCTTATCTCAAACAGCTAAGATGTAGTCTAAGTCCAGCCCTTTATCTATTTCACTTCACAGTGAAAAGGAACATTCTGATCTCTGGTGTTATTGCCAATAACTATAGGGAACCATATATGGGCCAAAAAGCAACCCCACCTCTAATGAAAAGATATTTCCATAGCTCACTCCCTTCTACCTACAAATATATCCTGAAGGAGCACAGGTCATTCCAGTTCAGGGTTTATTGTTAAACTTGATTTGGGTCACAATTACATTGATTTGGTTAAGCTACATGGGCCATGGCACTGAATGGTTGCAGCCTTTCTTGCCATCATGGCACAACCCAAAGCCACTCAGGTATCAGAAAAAGCGTATATTTGTATCCACTGAACTGCAACAAAATTATGTCAGCTGTGTGTTTGCACATGTACAGTGTGGCAGTGGTGGTGAGGACTCCATATTCAGAAACTACCACTGATAGCATCTGATACTTCAGAATATTCCAGGAGTGGTCATGTCTACATGAATTTTTTCTGTTTTTATAGCACATGAATGGAGATGACAAACCCAGCAGCAGGTCAGTTACAACTGCTGTTAAATGATTGCTTTATCATGCTGTGTTTGGGGATCTAGAAGACAAAGAACATTCATTGTTTCTCACTTCCTGAACCTCAGTATCTAAGGTGTTTCCTTCTCAGGCACTGGGATTGTTCCTCTCACTTCATGGCTGTGAAATAAGTGCCTCATCCTAGTAGCTTTATCTCCAAATTATCTCAAATCATCTCCTACTGACACCTAGACCTCTCATCTGGAGGGAGGCAGGTGTTCAAGTACAAGAGGCACAAGGGCATTTTTATAAAATTTACAGAAACGCATTATGTAACCTACCTTGGCCCACTTGAGTCATTATGCAGCACTGGGTTAGCAGTGTACTGAACCAAGTTGTAATTATCTTTATAATCTAGAATTCTGTTAATCCAACAAGAGAATACAGGTGGCTAAACCAGAATTAGGTTTGTATCCATTAGCCTCCCTTTTAACTGGGCTGCCACCAAAAGGGTATACAAACCAAGTTGACCTGGACTTGCTGTCAGGAGAGGGATGTACCATGCCTAGGAATGGTCAAGGTGCCAGGCAAAATTTTCCAAATAAGTCTACATAATTCCCCACCCCTTTCACCTTGATCATTAACCAGGAGGTGATGAATAATAAAAGATGAACCTTGTCTAGGGATGGCTGCATTCAGTGATCAAACTGCCTTATTAAGGCTATGGACTATAAAGAGGGAGGGAGGGAGAGTCAGAAATCCTTTTTATTTGAATTCTAGGGCTAACTTTGATAGTTAATTCTAGGGCTCAAAAATGCCACATGTCTGCAGCTGATAGAGAATATGAATGTCCCTCAAATACACTGACTATCAGCCCATTGTAGAGTGGCCTTTTCAACAAAAGGGATAGAAATATAAGACGATATAAGTGGTCCATAAAGTTGAAAACATGGCACATTTTAGTTTGATGAGCCATAATGGTGTGACCAGAGAAGGCTCATAAGATACAACTAACAACATCATAACCTACCAATGTGTCAACAGCAGTGAGGCACCACTGGTAGTCTCAGCAGGGTCAAAGGTCCAATGCAGTCAATTTTCCAGGATTAGGTAAAGTCAATGTCTCATGCAATTCAGCCCTCTTCAAGAGGGCAAGACAAAGGGGCCAACTTCTAGCAGATGTTACAATTCTAATATGCAGTGTAGCTTCTTAATCAGAAGTACATAGTCCTTTATTGTATGGCCAGTCTATGATGATAGATGTGTTGCCATGCCTGCTGCAATAATAAATCCAAGTGGCAATGGTGATTCTGGACAGTGTAGGCGTGATTACCAGCTTATTCCAGTAAGACTTAGAGAACAGGCTCTTACTATGGGCATTGACATGAGTGACTCAGACTGTTTGACTGCAGTTAGAATGTGTTTCTACAGTTCACAAGTTCCAAAGGGGATCTTCAGTGTGGTAGTCTGTAATCTCTCAAGGCAGTGGCAGACCAGATGACTGGGCCATTGAGTATAAGTTAACCCACTTCACAAAATGGAAATGTCAGCCCAGAGAGTCACAAAGCCTCCATGGATTAGGCTTTCAGTTTAAAAAAGCACTTAGTAGCAAATTATTAGCTGCATTAAAAGAAAAAGAGGTATAACTGGTGGCTCTGTTAGAAGGTATTTCTATTGTCTTTCCTCTCACAGCCAATGCAGCACTTCCCTGGCTTGATTATGTTGAGACTTAAACTTCGTTATTGGCCTCAGGGCCATGAGAATTGGTGGGGATAGATCCTGATGAAGTCAGTGTTGCCTTGCCAGGAGTCCTCAGCAAGAACAAAGGAGAGAGAAATGCTTTCCTTATCATGGAGAAGTGAGCTAGCTACAGTTATAGAAGGGAGGGTCTGTCTAATGTACCTACAACAAACATTCAGAGAAACCTTGCTTCTACCAGTAATCCTCCCAGTTGGTTTTACTCCACCCCCTATATGTTACTCAATTTTATTAGTCTTTGGTTTATCATTCCAGTGTTTTTTTTTTAAATTAAGCAAGCATGTGCATAGACTTACTAGATATTTTAGTTTTCTCTACTGTTCTCCACTTAAAACAATATTCTGGAGAGCTTTCTCATTTTTTAAACCTCTATAATCATAGTTACTTTTTCACAATGCGTGAGACTTCATGATTATTCACACATATCCCCTTCAGGTGACAGTATTTTTCAAATTTTTAGCTGTTACAAATAATGCATGGTGAATATTCTTGCACATATGTTGTTTTGCATTTATAGAGTTGTATCTTCAGGGTAGGTTCCTGAGGTTGGGGTGCTGGCTAAAAATTAAATGTATAGGTAGCTTTGTTATTGCTAATTCCATCCATAGGGATGGTAATATTTTACACTCCCACTAGCACTGTGTGAAATTCTTACTTCTCCATAGCTTTCACCCATATAGTTTTCACCCATATAGCCAACTTCTGTATTATTGCCAATCTGATACTTGAGTTTTAGCTTTAATTTGTATTTTGTTATTACAAGTTAGAGCAAATTTTCATGTTTCAGGTCTACTTGTATTTCTTTTCTGTGAACTGTCTGTTTATATCTATTGGCCAATATTTATTGAGCTTTGTATCTTTTTCCACTCAATTTTTAAATTATATTTATATATAAGAAAGTTTAATTTTTTGTAATAAATATGCCAATACATATGCAAATATATATGCATATATACCTAATTCTTACTGGGTTTTTTTGCCTTTGTTTATGGTAAATTTGTAATGCAAATATATTTTATTTTATATTGTCAAATCTATCAATATTTTCCTTTACTACTTCTAGATTCTGAATCACAATAAGAAAGGTTTTTATCCATGCCAAGGTTATACAGAAATTCACCCATTTTTTTCTAGCATTTATATGCTTTCTTTTTTCAGTTATATATCAGATTTATTTGATGCTTATCCTGCTACATGTTGAGGAATACAGCTTTGATGTTATGATTTTGAAATGGCTATCAAGAATTCCCAACATGATATATGACAATGTCCATCACTTCCCCAGGGATTTAAGATGATTTCTTTATTATACAGTATAGTTTTATACCTACTTTGTCTTTGGGGGGCTTTCTACTCTATTTTATTGGTTTGTCCATTCACATGCTAATACTATCCTCTTTTAATTATAGATGCTGATTTAATTAATTATAATAGCTGATTTGATTAACCCCTCTTCCAACACTGCTCTCTAAAGAAATTTCATTACTAATGATTATTCATTATTCCATATGAACTTTAAAATCTACTTACCTCTATACCAAATAAAAGCTGATATTTTTATTGAGATTGCATTAAATCTTACTGACCTAAGGCAAACTAACGTCTCTGTGATGTTTTATCATCTTCTCCTTTCTTTTTGTTTAAGTCTACTTCTGTGTCCTTCAGGAGTGTTTTATAGTTTTCCTCATTCAGGTTTTATACCTTTCTTGATAAGTATATTCATAGGACTGATAGGGACAGAGTAAAGGGACAAAGTAGGTGATTAAATAGTTAATCCCACTAGAGGATTTTAAGTAAAGAAAAAGTATGGGAGACCCCTGCAAATTAATGATCACTCAGGAAAGTAGTTCTGCTTAGCCACAATACCAAGCAGGCTTGCTTAGCAACAAAACCATACAACAGAAGTACAAGACATGCCTCAAAACATAAAACAATGGTGTTATGAGACCCACATCCTGCCCAGTGAGCTCAGTAAGTTAATGATTCTTAGGACATGCTCCTCTGCACACACTGAACACAAAAATATAAGGAAAAGGTGACATTAAACTAAAACCTGAGATGATTTACTGTATTTTAGTATATGTAACTGCCTTTATGCTCATTTCCATTGTGCCATGACAGTCCCAGTTTGACCATGTAGGGACAGGAAAACTCACCTGCCAGACAGAGGAGGAACTGATAGTGAAAGTTTGATGTCTACTCAAGAATGAGGAAGAAGGTGGTCTTCTTTCCCTCCCCACCTTTCCTTTGATTATAAAACTGTAGCCCAATAATTCTCGCAGTGCAGCACTCCCTTGCCTGCCCACTTGTAAACCTCACAAGTGTCCTATTCTAACAAATCACTTCTTATCTATCACTTTGCCTCTCGCTGAATTCTTTCTATGCTGAGACATAAAGAACTGGAGCTCCTCGGAGCGCCCCCAAGACACATTTCTGCAGTTTCACTACTACCTAAGGATATTACCTTTTGATTGTAATGGGTCCTTCCATAAATTATACCTTATAATTGGGTATTATTTTTATATATGAGGACAATGTTAGTCAGGGTTCTCCAGAGAAAGAGAACGAACAGGATATGTGTACAGAGAGAGAGAGATTTTAAGGAACTGACATCCGTGATTATGGAAGCTGACAAATCCAAAATATGCCAGATATACTAGAAGACTGAAGACCCCAGGAAGAGTTAATGTTGCAGCCTGAATGAGAAGGCAGTCTGCTGGCAGAATCCCCTCCTCCTCAGGGGAGGTCAGACTTTTTTCTATTGAGCCTTCAAATGATTGGGTGAGGCCCATCTACATTACCTTACTCAAAATCTACTGATTTGAATATTATCCTCATCTAAAAAATACCTTCACAAAAACATCTAGAATGATGTTAGACCAAATATCTGGGTAGCATGGCCTATCCAAGTTAACACATACAATTAACCACCACAAGGACCTTTGATTTTAAAATATTAGTTTTATACTGGTACTTATTCAATTTCATCTCTCTTTCTCTCTCTCTCTCTCTACCACTCTCCTTTACTTTGATTCTCTGTAGTTTTCCAGATAAACTATCACATCATCTAAAAATAGAGATAGTTTAACCTTTTTTTTCTAACTCTTATGCCTCTAATTGTTTCCTTTTATCGGATTTTATTTTTTAATATCTTCAACACAATAGTAAAAACTGCAGCAATAATGAGCCTCATTTCCCTTTTCTCTGAATTTAACAGAAACTGGTCCAACATTTCTCATTATTTAAGTTACGGATTATTCACATTTGGAGAGCACTGAATCAATTACTCTTCTTTGAGTGCTTTTATTAGAAAAACGTATTTAATTTTGTGTAGAAATTTTCACAGAAGTGATATAATTTTTTCTCCTTATATCTACTTAAAACATTAATTATATTAATGGATTTTATAATTTTTTCCATCATTGGATTACTAAAATTAATCTTAGCCATTATTTATTAATTTTAATGTATTTTTTCTCTAATAGCTAATATTATTTCAAGCATCAGTATTTGCATAAATAAGGATGGTCTGTAGCTATCCTTTATATGAAAGCATATTGGGATTTAAGTATTAATGTTTTACCAGTACATCTGTTATGATCTATTTGAAATCAGAAACCATTTTATATATTTCAAACAGAAGGAATTTGATGCATAATTAGATATACGATTTGGAAGGATTAGTGGAGCAAAGTTAACATTTTTAAACATTAGTCACTGCTGCAAACCAGTAAATAATAGTAAGCTCAGGACCTTTGTGTCACAATCCTAACAGCTTTGTTGAAGTCAAATTGCCTGATACGGAATCCATGAGCATGCATGTCTAGGCCACTGCTGCTTTTGCTGGGAACTATACAGACTGAGCAGGAAATAAAGAGCCAGCATTTCCAGGCTCCTGTTACTGTTTGCAGCTGTATAAGCCACTCAAACCATCATGAACACTGTTGTTGTTGCTACTGTTCTTGAAGCCAGAAACACCATGAAAAAAAAAGAGGGATAATAGAATCACTTCTCCACTTCCCACTCCAACAAAATTTCCACTAGTGCACCCCATTTGTAGAACATAATTGGAGATAATTTGCCTTGGGCGTTTGGGAACTGTGGTTTGTGAGGCCCCAGACCTTGTACTACAGAATAGATCAGGAAGAGCAGAAACAGAGCTGAAAACATGCAGAGAAAGAGCTGGGAAAGCTGACTGCATGAAAGGAACTTGGAAGATTTCCTCTCCCCAACCCCACCCCCTCATTCACTAGGGAGGTTTAAGTAACACTGTTATCTGATCCTTGAAGCATCACCTAGGTCAAGTGCTTATTTGGGGCTGGCTCTTTGATAATATTCTCTATTTCTTGTATAAAAACTGAGTTGTTTAAAACTCCTTCCTGGAGGTTAGTTTTGGGAAATTATAGTTTTCCTAGAAAATTATACATTTCAAAATTTTTGGTATGAAATTTGGAAAGTGGCTTCATGATTTTTTTAAAATTTTCACTGTTTTGAGAGTTATTTTCTTCTTGCCATGTCTTATTTTAGGTATTTATTTTTTCACAGTTTTTCTTTCCCTTCATTTGTTAGTTATTAGATTGTCTATTTTGTTCATTTTTTAAAAACAACTTTGGATTTATTTGCTTTACTATTTTTTTCTGTTTCTAGTTCATTGATTTTCAGTTATTTTTGTTTTTTTTTACGATTTCGTTCATTTTACTGTCTTTTGGTTTCTTTGTTGATCTTTTCTTAATTTTATGAGTTGCATATTTAGTGCATTTACTTTCTTCTAGATCTTTCATAAAGATGCTGATGTAAAGAGTTTCTATAAAAGTTTTATTTTAGAAATTCTGTAATTTTGGTTTATTTTTCCGTTGACTCAAGAATTATTTTAAAAATGATTCTTATTTCCAATCAGGTATTTTTTTTGTCATTTGTTTCTAGTTGTACTGCATTTTCATATTAGCAAATGTTATTTGCAAAATTTCTAATTTGTGGAATTTAATAATGATTTTCAGAGCAATCAGAAGAATGCCACTTTACATCCTCTTACCTTTGCTTTGGGAAGACACATAAGCAGAAACTGCTCATTTGCAAATCCTAAAGCCATATGTATTAGTTTGCTAGGACTGTCATAACAAAATATCACAGACTAGCTGCTTAAACAACAGATTAATTTTCTCACAATTCTGGTGGATAAAAGTCTGAGATCAAGGTGTCAGCAGGGTTGGTTTCTTCTGAGGCCTGTCTCCTTGATTTGTAGATGGCACTTCATCTCTGTGTCACATTGTCTTCCCACCATAAGTGGCTATATCCAAATGTCCTTTTCTCATGTTGGACAACACTCATATTGGATTGGGGCTCAAAGTAATTGCTTTATTTTAACTTAACTCTTTAAAGACTGTATGTCTAAATACAGTCACTTTCCAAGGTACTAGGAGTTAGGACTTAGGAATTTGTCATATGAATTTGGAGAGGACACAAGTTAGCCCATAGCACGCATTCTTTACATCATGGTGCTGCACAGAATTCATGTATCATTCTTACTTCTAGGAGATATTGATCAGGAAAAACAAATTTAGAAATGTGAATTATCCAAATCAATTCTTTATTACTAATATAGATCAGCAATGAGGTCATCAGAAAAAGATAAGAAAAATTACCATATGAAAGAAGCTAAAATAACGGAACAAGAAACCTGACTGCAGGAGATAAAAGAATGATTCAACAAACTAGTGAGGATTAAAAAACACACAATTAGCAGATTTGGTGTGACTTATATTTATATTGCAACCAGAAAACAAACAGCATGCCACTGGCTAATTAATCTGGATGATAAATTCATAGAAATTATCAATATGCTGTTTAAAAAGTCACAAGAAGAAAATGTGAGAAACAACAAAAACAAAAATACATAAAATAAAGAAGTCTAATATCCACAAAGTGTATATTTTTAAATGGAAAAAAGGAAACCATTAAAAATGTTCAAGAAATATAATTCTTCATATTGAAAAATGTCCTCTGAGTATTGAGCAGAATATATATATATACACATATATGCATATATATATATAATTAAAAGAGACAGTCACATCATGAATTTTAAACAGCAAATAAAAATGAAGACGCACTGAGCCTGCGCGTCTGGAGCCTGTGTGCGTCTGGAGCCTGTGCTCCGCAGCAGGAGATGCCACAACAGTGAGAGGCCCGCGTACCACAAAAAAAAGAAAAAAAACACAATACTATTCACATTAACACCCTCAAATATGAAGTACTTAGATATAAATCTAGAAAAAATGTACAAGAACAATATAAAAAACCTACAAAAACTCTGATGAAAGAAATCAAAGAACAAAATAAATGAAGAGATAGTCCATGTTTATGCATTAAAGAGTAAATATTATCAACCTGTCAGTTCTTCCTTAATCTATAGATTCAGTGTAATCCCAAACAAAATCCTAGAAAGTCATTTTTTTTGGATGTTGACAAACCGATTTTAAAGTTTATATGTAGAAGCAAAGTACCCAGACTAGCCAACAAAACTGAAGGAGATGGACAAAATCAGACTACAAACACGACCTGACTTCAAGACTGACTATAGGGGGCTTCCCTGGTGGCGCAGTGGTTGCGCGTCCGCCTGCCGATGCAGGGGAACCGGGTTCGCGCCCCGGTATGGGAGGATCCCACAT
>NC_041223.1:23087012-23090230 GCF_002837175.3 Physeter macrocephalus | reverse complement strand
GGAGCCTGTGCTCCGCAACGGGAGAGGCCACAACAGAGGAAGGCCCACATACCCCCAAAAAAAAAAAAAAAAAAAAAAGACTGACTATAAAACTACAGTAATCAAGACAGTGCGGCATTGGCAAAAGACAAGATATATCAATGGAAATGAACAGACAGCCCAGAAATAGACCAAAATAAATACAACTGATTTTTGGCAAATGAGAAAAAGTCTTTTCAACAAATGATGCTGAAGCAGCTGGACATTCCCATGCAAAAAAATGAACCTGGACACATGCCTTACAACACTTCACAAAATTAACTCAAAATGGATCATAGAGATAACCTGTTATCCAACATAAACAAACAACTTTTAAAATTCAACAATAAGATACAAGCAACCCAAATAATAAATGAGCAAAGGTTTTAACAGACACCTCACCAAAGAAGATATTCAGATGGCAAACAAGCTTATGAAAAGATGCTTCACATCATACATTATCAGGGAATTGCAAACTGGAACTGAAATATCACTACACACCTGTTATGCTGGCCAAAATCCAAAACACTAATAACACTAAATGCTGATGAAGATGTAGAGCAACAAGAATTCTCATTTATTGCTGGTGGAAATGCAAACTGATACAACCACTTTGGAAGACAGTTTGGAGATTTCTTACAAAACTAAATATTCTCTAACTGTACAATACAGGAATTGTACTCCTGGGTAGTTACCCTAAGGAATTGAAAACACATGTCTACACAAAAAACAGATGTTTACAGAAGCTTTATTCATAATTGCCAAGACTTGGGAGCAACCAAGATGACCTTCGCTAGGTGAATGGATAAACTGTGGTATGTCCAGACAATGTAATATTATTCAGCACTAAAAAGAAATGTGCTACCAAGACATGAAAAGACACGAAGGAACCTTAAATGCACATTACGAAGTGAAAGAAGCCATTGTGATAAGGCTAGATGCTGTATGATTTCAACTATAGGACATTTTGGAAAAGACAAAACTATGGAGACAGTAAAAATATCAGTGGTTGCCAGGGATTAGGAGGCAGGGAAGGATAAACAGGCAGAGTGTGGAAGATATTTCTGGCAGTGAAATTATTACTTATGATACTATAAATGTGGATACGTGTCATATTACACTTGTCAAAACCTACAGAAAGGACAACACCAGAAGTTAATCCTAATGTAAACTATGAACTTTAGGTGATGATGACGTGTCAATGTAGGTTAATCAATTTAAACAAATGTACTACCCTATGCAGGATGTTATAATGGGAGAGGCTGTGCTTTTGTGGAGACAAGGGGTATGTGGAACGTCTCTGCACTTTTTGCTTAATTTTGCTGTGAATCTAAAACTGCTCTAAAAAATGAAATTGTATTTAAAAATGGGTTCTCATTGATGAAAGTAGTATATTCACAATATGTGCCTTGGGGAGTTGCATCAGAGACTGTGAAACCTGTAGTCTCTAATCTTAAAAATAGTGACCCAAGTTTGATTCCTGAATAAATCTCACTCTGAAGGATTTCTGGTTACCTAATGTCAATTACAAGGATAGGAGCATATTGCCTCTGGAGTGTTGTCAGATATCCCTCGAGTTCAAGTTAGTGGTCATTGCACTTAAAAGAAGAGAGAACAGAGACTTATACCAAACTTACAAATGAGGTTTTACAAACTGTTCTGTGCCATCTTGTTAATAATTACTTCTTTAATAAATGATTTTATTTTCAATATAATCTGATATAATATTGTGAGAGAATCACTAAAGAGCAATTGGCTTAAGTTAGTTTCCAACACAACTATTTAGGGAAGTATGTTTAAGTATGTTAGTGATAACATATTTAAAACAGGGATGGTATTAATAAAGAGGAAATTAAATTTCCCAGAAATACCATTATAAAAATGGGAAACTGGTCTAAAATTCAACAGGTTTGAATTAAACCAAAGTCACTGACAGTTTCAAGATGAATGCCTTCAAGGGGAATGATACACATTTTATTCAGTAGATAAAATGACGAAGCTGCAATATATGAGTAGTAATGTTTCTTCTTTCTGCAAAAATAATGAGATCAATTCATCACCACAGGAAAAACAAACAAACCAAACAGTGTTAATGACAACGCTTCAAATAGAAAGCAAACTCAACTGTGTCATGCAAATGGTAGAATATAAAAAGTAAAGTGAGAAATTGTTAAATTCTGAATTAATAAACACATTACTTTGAATGGTGTAGAGATCAAGACACTGAATCCATAAATGAAGAAATATTATCTCAGCATAATATCTGGAGTTGACACAAGTTGGGAAGGGGATAGGGAAATCAGAGGGAAAGGGAAATCTCAATACTATTATAAAATTAAAAATCAAGAGAAATATTCAAAGTTGATAAAATAATAACAAGGGGAAAGTAGCCCTCCCTATATTTAAATACAATATATAATATAACGCTATAATTATTTAAGCAGTGTATGTAGACAGAGAAATGAGACAGAATAGAGAACTGGGAATAATCTCAAATATATTGGAATTTAATTCATTATAAAGACCATATCAAATTTCAATAATAAAAACAGATTATTCAATTAAGTGTTCAGTGAAGTGGAAAGACATGGAAAAAAATTGGATAGATCCCACATTCTTTTTTTTTTTTGGCCTCACTTGCTTGGAATTTATTTATTTATTTTTAACATCTTTATTGGAGTATAATTGCTTCACAATGGTGTGTTAGTTTCTGCTTCATAACAAAGTGAATCAGCTACACATATACATATACCCCATATCTCCTTCCTCTTGCACCTCCCTCCCACCCTCCCTATCCCACCCCTCTAGGTGGTCACAAAGCACTGAGCTGATCTCCCTGTGCTATGCGGCTGCTTCCCACTAGCTATCTATTTTACATTTGGTAGTGTATATATGTCCATGCCACTTTCTCACTTCGTCCTAGCTTACCCTTCTCCCTCCCTGTGTCCTCATGTCCATTCTCTACGTCTGTGTCTTTATTTCTGTCCTACCCCTAGGTTCTTCAGAACCATTTTTTTTTTTTAGATTCCATATATGTGTGTTAGCATACGGTATTTGTTTTTCTGACTTACTTCACTCTGTATGACAGACTCTAGGTCCATCCACCTCACTACAAATATCTCAATTTTGTTTCTTTTTATGGCTGAGTAATATTCCATTGTATATATGTGCCACATCTTTATCCATTCATCTGTCAATGG
>NC_041223.1:23053969-23086944 GCF_002837175.3 Physeter macrocephalus | reverse complement strand
TTTTTGATGATGGTCATTCTGACCGGTGTGAGATGATATCTCATTGTCATTTTGATTTGCATTTCTCTAATGATTAGTGATGTTGAGCATTCTTTCATGTGTTTGTTGGCGATCTGTATATCTTCTTTGGAGAAATGTCTATTTAGTTCTTCTGCCCATTTCTGGATTGGGTTGTCTGTTTTTTTTGTTATTGAGCTGCATGAGTTGCTTATAAATTTTGGAGATTAATCCTTTGTCAGTTGCTTCATTTGCAACTATTTTCTCCCATTCTGAGGGTTGTCTTTTGGTCTTGTTTATGGTATCCTTTGCTGTGCAAAAAGAGATTCCACCTTTTCACAGAGTTTGAAAAACATCCACCTAAGATTTCCAAGGGGAATCTCAAAAAAGTTTTCAAAGTAGAAACAGTTGGTAGTGTGAAAACAAACATTTAAACATCTGTACCTACCACAGTTACTGCCAAATTTTAAGCGTGGGGGCTCATGGAGGGGAAGTTGAAATCATGTTTTATTGGGGAATCAAACTTTATATCAGTCTCATCACCTCGCAAATACTCATGGGGTATGTGAAAAGGTGGGACATGGAGAAGGAAGCCGATGGTTTGGCAAACCTAATAGCAAGGTTGGAAGGGAGGTTGCAGGTGAGTTTGGGGTTAGTCACTAGAATCGCACTGCATAATTAAGAGAGGGAATGTTTTTGCAATTGCTAGCAAGTAGCAGGAGCAAGTCAAAGTGCCAAGCAACAAATCAACAGACTGAAGCTCTACTACATAAGAGATGAAAAGATTTTTTGAAGGACAGAAGTCTTAACAATCTGTATAAAAGTGTGTGTGTGTGTGTGTGTGTGTGTGTGTGTGTGTGTGAAAAAGAAACTGGACACTCACTGTCACTTTCTATTGGTATACTCATATACTGCCCGACGATACTCCACTTACCAAGTAAATGAGTAGATTTAA
This sequence comes from Physeter macrocephalus, assembly GCF_002837175.3. Lineage (NCBI taxonomy): Eukaryota > Metazoa > Chordata > Mammalia > Artiodactyla > Physeteridae > Physeter > Physeter macrocephalus. The sequence goes on along the minus strand of NC_041223.1, from coordinate 23,085,992 downwards.
TTACCCAATCAAATGTTATTTAGTTTACAGGAACCTGGACATATGCATTAATTTAAGTTTCACAAATTTTTCAATTGGGGACTGTATAAATAATTCACTGTTGTAGAGTGCACTGAAAATTATTTTACCATACTTTAAGTAATGCAGGTTTTAGAAGAGTACAACCTCTCGGCAGTCGACCAAAGTTTTTTTGCTGTTTGTTTGCTTTTTCTTGCTCTTTAATCCAATCTGTGCCATTTTAAAGTGAAAATCCTGGAATCTGCCCATTGAAGATTTTCTAGGGCATTCTAGTATTCATTTCTCAATTATGCTGTTGTTGCACAAGTTCTTTAACTTCCTGATGATAATTAAACCACAGATGCATAATTAAATGTATTCAAGATGGCACAAATTAAGTCAAATGAAATCCTACTGTTCTTCTCATTTGAAAAAATATAAATAAACAGGCTTATATAGAAATCTGAATCCTTGTTTGGTAAAGAATTATATTTTATCATGCAGTTATGCTTTCAAATAGACAAAAGTAATAATTTATTATTTGTCACAGAGTCCATCCTATCAATGCTTTCATTGAAACATTGAAACATTTCATGTTTCAGTTAAAACAGTAGGGGATAAGTGTGCATAAAAGCACTATGACCACGGCTTTCCTGGTGGCACTGTGGTTGAGAGTCCGCCTGCCAATGCAGGGGACGCGGGTTCGTGCCCCGGTCCAGGAAGATCCCACATGCCGCGGAGCGGCTAGGCCCGTGAGCCATGGCCGCTGAGCCTGCGCGTCCGGAGCCTGTGCTCCACAACGGGAGAGGCCACAACAGTGAGAGGCCTGCGTACCGCCAAAAAAAAAAAAAACCAAACAAACAAACAAAAAAAAACCACTATGAATGACCAGAAAGACCTCTTAGAGGGTGACAATGAGCTGTCATATGCCCCATATGAATAAGTAAACTAAAAAGAAAAAATACTGAGCAAGAAAATAAATTATCAAAAAAATCTACCAATAGATAATTCAATTAAACATATTTATTGAGAGTAGGATTCATTCACTGGGGACACGTATCAACAAGATATAATCCTCATCAAGTTTATAATATAATGAGGGAAAGAGAAGTTGAGAATTTACATCAAAATGCTAATCATATTAATAAAGGTATGCACAAGATATACTGGGAGCATCAAAGAAAAGCCTCTACCCTCTTTGTAGGAAAGAAAAGATTTCACATGAATAGGGAAGAACCTGGTAAAGTAATAGGGGAAGGAAATTTTAGGGCATCAGGACACTGTTTCAGAAAAGATTCATAAGGCATTTTACCATTTGATACTAAAGATAAGGTACATCTCTTGTTTGTGCAAATATGATAAAACCTGCTTTTGTGTAGTTGATATTTTTATTATTATTTATCTCAAGGTACAAGTGTTGTTTTTTTTTTTTTTTTTTTACTTTTGACAGGGGATGTTATAGCCATGCTTACCAATTATGGTGACAAGGCATGGTGTCAATTTGCTGTATACCTCATTGAAAGTTAAGTTCTGCCTCTAAAGCATGATTTGACCACCTAACTGTATTTAGCAATTTTCTGTTTCAATGTCATTCATTTTATGCTTTGTGTTCCTGGCTCTTTTTTTTTCCCAAGGATGCCATGAGATACAATGATTAATACATAAAAACCCTGTGTCTTGGTTAACAAAAGTAGAAGAGCATGACACTTGACAATACTAGGGCTTGACAGTTAACATCTGTCTGGGGATACCCTAAAGCTATGTTGATTGAATCACATCTCAATCACATTTATATGCCAGAAATCATTTTTATAGCCTTCATAAACTTGTATTAACTACTTCAAGGCTACAGACAGAATGAGATGATTTATTTATACTGAGTTTGCCTACAGGAACTAACCATCTATGATAGGATATCCTTTTATTTACTTACTTTTTAAATCAACACGTCTTTGAGTGTACTTGACCTGTGAGGAGGAAATATTCATTATGACCTGCAAGTATAGGTTTTCATTAGCTATAGAACATATACTATGCTAGTTTTCTGAAAGGACCTTTAGGCAACAAATATACAAATAAAGTACAGCTTTTGTCTGAAACATGTATTCTTAATGAATTTAGTAAATAACCACATGGTCATGAATAATAAGGGTACCAGTAAAAGTACTTTGTTTCACTTTTAACTATAGATCCTAGTAATTTAGTAGGTAAGGCAAATTTAACTATATATTTCCACTCTTCAGAGTCACTATTCTTAAGTTTTCCTATTGATTCATTAATTCAGACTTAAGTATTCTATATGTTGTATTTTCTGAATTGTACAGGGTCAATTTGAACAAGAAACTATTTAGACAGTATTTCATTACAGTTTATACAAATATAGTCTGTGAAATTGATGTTTAGATATAGCTAAAGAAGAAAAGAAAGGGGTGTTAGTTGTCAGCTACTAGACTGAGTCTTGGAAATCCTGACTTGGTTCCATAGAATGAAAAGGATCCCTTTATAGAGACAATATCAGCTCTAACTTGAGAAACCTGCCCATGCATCTATTCCCTGAAATATGACTAGTCAAAAATAGCTGGTAATGCTCTTTACTGAGACTATTATTCTTTTGAAACATCTCCCAAAATAATTATTCAGCGCCCTGTAGACAAGTGTAAGGGAAAAGCAGAAATCAACTGTCAATAATGAGACTGAAAGCTTCTGGTTAATTTATTATAATATATGGAAATTTCAGAAAGGAGAAGACTGGAATCTTCTATAGAGGTAACAATCCATTTTTAATAATGAAGTCAATGATAATCCTGAGAGTAAGAAAGTATTGTGAACAATGAGCATTGACAAATCTCTAGGGACTTCTAATTCATCTCATAAAGTGTTTGTTGAGCTTGTCATGAATTGACAAGATTACAAAATAAATTTTTAAATCAATTTGATGACAATTACTGACAGTCTTTATACATAAACATGATTGTGCCTTTATCCATCCTGAAAGGGGCATAACTGCTGAAATATTTTTAAAGTACCACTGGTATCTACTTATCCTAGGGACCCTGTTTGAGTTCCTCCTTTTGATTCACCAATAGTCTACAGAGTGAAGGCTTCATAAGTAGCACAGTTCTCTGTATACTTTAAGCGAATTAAAAATACAGAGACCACCAAGCATACATAAATTTTTTATCTCTTCTTTTATAAAGACAAAAAAATATTTGGTGTCAATCAGCTGTCTGGAAAATCTCAAAGGCAGTATGAGTGTGAAAAAATCTAACAGTTTTATTATTCTGAATTTGAGTTCTTAAATTTGCACTTGAGAAAGCCAGTATCAAAAAGACTTATTAGAGGATATAAGACAGGGTCATACTCTTAAGTATCTAGAAGAAGAAATGGTTTCAGTTTTGGATTAAATTGACAATATTTTAAGTGAAGAGAACAGATAATAATTATTAGGAATTCTAGCTTTTACAAAAGGGAAGAAATTTTGTTAGTGATTGACAAGAATGAAAAAAAGGCTCATATAGTAATAGGCTTTCCAGTGAGAACATTTTGGTGGTATAAGGAACTTCATCTATCTGACTATGGTATATCTTTTTTTTCCTGCATTTTCATGTAATGAACAGGATATATTATTAAAGACATATCTGTCATTTTAACAGAAAGAAAATAATTCTTATTTCACTCTGCATATAACCCATGTAGCAGTTTGCATTAAAGGAGTAACAAACCTTTTTCCATAGTATAGATTAACCTGTAAAACGTGACCCGACCACCTAACTTCGTCAACACCTAATACTTTTCCTTTTTTAAAATATATTACAAACTTGTTACTAGCAAACAAATTTCCTTCAAGCTTTCACAAACTGTATACCCTCTCATATTTTTTAAATGATTATACCTAATATCTTTAACCAAAGTAACCAACTTTTGTTCCCGTAAAAACACTGAAAAACTAAAATTGCAGAGGTAAACAGAGAAGTATCATCCACTAGCACCCTAGCAAATCAGCGTATCTCCAGTAAGGCAATCCTTCCATAGCCATATATGTTCTTTTTTTTAAGATTTTAAAAAATAGAATTTAATTTTTTTACACTTTTAAGTGTAGAGAGAAATTGAGAAGAGAGTACATAGGGTTCCCAAACATCCCACATTCAATTTCCCCTATTACTAACATGTTACATTGATATGGTGCCTGTGTTGCAATTAATGAAGCAATAGTGATACATTATTAACAAAACTCAGTAATTTATTCAGATTTCCTTAGTTTTTACCTAATGTCCTATTTTCAGTTCCAAGATCTCATCAAGGATTCGTTATATTTACTTATTCTGTCTCTTCAGGCTCCTCTTTGCTGTGGCAGTTTCTCTGACTTTCCTCGCTTTTGATTGACTTTGATATTTTCAGGAGCACTGGTCAAGTATTTTGCAGGCTGCCTCACTATTGGAATGTGTCTGACTTTTTCTTATAAGAAAACTACTTCCTCTCTTACAGCAAAGAGGAAGACCACCATTTTAATCACATCATATCAAGGGTACATCCTACCAACATGGCAATGTCTATTGATGATGACCTTAATGACCTAAGGCAGAGTTTGTCAGGTTTCTCTAATCTAAAGTTACTCTTTTTTCCCCTTTCCCATGCTGTATGTTTGGAAGAAAGTTAACTGTATGTAGACTACCTAAAGAGTACGGAGCTATGCCCTCCCTCCTTGATGACAGAGCATTGATATAAATTATAAAGAATGCATAAGAGACTTGTCTCTTTTCCCCCATTTATGTATTTATTTATTCTATCATTTATTTATATCAGTATGTGATCATGGATATGTATTTTTTAAAATTTATTTATTGATTTATTTTTGGCTGCATTGGGTCTTCGTTGCTGCGTTCAGGCTTTCCCTAGTTGCAGCGAGCAGAGGCTACTCTTCGTTGAGGTGTGCGGGCTTCTCTTTGCCGCGGCTTCTCTTGTTGCGGAGCATGGGCTCTAGGTGTATGGGCTTCAGTAGTTGTGGCACACAGGCTCAGTAGTTGTGGTGCACGGGCTTAGTTGCTCCGGGGCATGTGGGACCTTCCCGGACCAGGGCTCAAACCCACGTCCCCTGCATTGGCAGGCAGATTCTCAACTACTGCACCACCGGGGAAGTTCCCATGGATACGTATTTTATACTTTGGATTATAATTTAATACTACTTTATTTTTTTTTGCTCAGATTGTTCTAGCTTTGGCCATTGGGAGCTCTTCAGTTGACTCCTGTATCACTAAATTCAATAATCTTTAGAATCTGCCATTTCTCCAAGGAGGCTTCGTTCATTTTCTTTGGGAAATAGTATTAGAAAACAAGATCTGGGCTCTTGGTGTGCCCATTACTATCAGGATGTTGTCTCTTTTAGGCCCTCTCAGCTGACAGAGCACAAATAAACACGTGTTTTTACAAACCTGTGTTTATGCACATGCCTATAAATATTTCTATATATATAATCACCTGTATCTATATATTGGGTTAGCCAAAAAGTTCACTCGGGTTTCCCATAGAGCCTCCAGAAAAACTCGAATGAACTTTTTGGCCAGCCCCATATAAAGTTAAACATGAGTTCATAATGATGCATCCAACTCTAACCCATTACCACATGGATCACTCCAGCCTCCACCCTTTGAATATCTGCAGATTCCCACTCCAACAGTAAGAAACCTGGCTCCCACCATCTGCCATCCATTAGCTTAATTGTTCAAGTCCAATATACATGTATAGCAATATCAGAACCCTTAACCTGTAGCTCCATGGAAAAGAACTTTATCAACTAAACTACAGGGTTTTGTGCAATTGCTTTTCCCTTTAGTCTTACAGATCCCACTCATTTCCAGAGTTACTTAAGTCGTCATCTTTTTCCCCACCCACTTCAGTGAGATGGTTTTATACATTTGTAATAGAATTAGGTTTTCTTGTCACAGTCTGCAGGCCTTGCTGGGATCCCCTGACTTTCTAAGTGATGTAAAAAAATACATACATTAAGGTTCACTCTGTGCTATAAAGCTCTGTGAGGTTTAACAAACGTGTAATGCCATATATCCACCATTACAGCATCATACAAAATAGTTTTACTGCCTAAAAAATCCTCTGTTCTCTACCTATCTGTCCTTCCCAACTCTCCCCAAGACCCTGGTAACCACTATTTTATTGTCTCAATAGTTTTGCCTTTTCATAATTTCATATAATTGTAAGCATAGAGGATGTAGTCTTTTCAGACTGCTGTCTTCAACTCAGCAATATTCATATAAGACTCCTCCATGTCTTTCTGTGGCTTGGCAACTCATTTATTTCTATCACTGAATAAAATTCAACTGTATAGATGTACCACAATCCCTATTAAAGGACACATGATGGTTTCTAGTTTTGGGTGATTATGAATAAGACTGCTATAAACATTCACATGCAGGATTTTGTGTGGATTTTTCAATTAGAAAAATTGAAACTCAATTACTTCATAAATGGCTCTACCATTTTGTATTCCCATCAACAGTGAATGAGAGGTCCTGTCCCTCCACATTCTTGCTAGCATTTCATATTGTCATTCGGAATGGGGGGCGGGGGTGGGGGGCAGAGTAGCCATTCTAAAATGTTTGTAATAAGTAGTATCTCATTTTTTTCACCTGCAATTCCCTAATGACAAATGGTGAACATCTTTCATATGCTTATTTGCCATCTGTGTATCTTTAGTGGGGTGTATGTTCTCATCTTTGCCCATTCTCAACTTTTTAATTTAACTGTTTCATTTTAAGAGTTATTTTCATGTTTTGGAAACATGTCCTTTATCTGATATGATTTGCAAATATTTTCTTCCAGTCTTTTGCCTCTTAGAAGTATCTTTAGCAGAGCACAAATTTCAATTTTAATAAAGTCTATTTAAAGTCTACTTTAAAATATTTTATCATTTTTCTCTTTCTGGATCATGCTTCCAGTGTCGTATTTGAAAACACATTGCCAAACTCAAAACCACCTAGATTTTCTCCTAAGTAGTTTTCTAGAAATTTAATCTAATTTAATCTGGTTCCTATCACCAAAAAAACCATAAGTTACTAATATTATGAGTTTGTAAGAAGTAATCTGATTAGCTATTTTAAGTGGAAAAACTAACTTCACATAATGTTCAGCAATACCTGAAGCCCATAAAAGCATACTGTTTTAGAATACATCAGTTAATGTCACTTAATTGCACACATACTTTTTACATTTCCCTGCCTTTAAACCACATGTGAAAATATACACTACCATCAACAAAACTTGACTAAAAAGTCAACTTGGGAAATTTAGAAAATTTAAGTTAACTAGATTTTCCATAAGAAAATAAATGACTCTTTTGTAAATTATACCATTATGCTAACAATATTTTTCACACTTTTACCCAATCAGAACACACATAACTGATTTTAAAAGAAAATTAAATGCATTAAATTTTTTCAAGCAATCACATAGATCTATATATAAACATATATATATATATATATATATATATATATACACACAGAGAGAGAGAGATGTATATACACATAGACACATGTAGTTTACCAAGTCTTAAATAACTGTCATTATTGCATTGGATTGACAATCATCATTTGCATTTTCACCTACCATTTATTAGCCTAATATTACTTCACATTCTCTTTATCTTATGGCTTAACGACCAAGGTCATTAAGCTAATTCACAGCTAAATTGGTTTTTGTTATTTGAGTTACTACGTCAGCAAGTGTCTGAAGCTTTCATAAAAGTCCAGACTACATAAAGCAAAAGGTTTTTTTTCTTTCCTCGAAATTATTGAATTCTTATTTTAAATTTATACGTGCACTTTATTTTCTATAAGCTAATCGAAACATTTTTGTTTTACATATGAAAGACTTCGTTATCTAATTATTAGGTTTTTTTGTAAAAGGATAGATTAAAATGGTCAAGAATCCTGTTAATTTCCTCTTACCTTGAATCTGGCCAAAAGGTTTCAATGACAGCGCCGATGCATGAAATCTGAGAAAAAGTCACGGAATGTTCTTCAGCTTCCATCTGAACTCTTAAATATCCATCCCTTCCTTGTGCCACTTCTCGCAGTTAGGTTTCGGGGTTTTTCGGTGGGGAGGGTGAAGTGGTGTTGGTGTTAAAATTTAACCTCGACAACTTTATGGAGATGATTCATGGGGCCAGTGGGCACTGAGGTTCGCAGACAAACCAACCAACAGTGGAGCCAAGCAGCCAGGTGGCATCCAGCGAGTTCCCCTTGATTCCCGTGCAAAGCCCTTCAGAAAGAATGGAACTCCAAGTCCCCGGGGTCCACCAGCCACCGCTCGGAGCTGAAGGCCTCATTCTTTAGGACACCAGGCAGGCCAAACGCTGGCGGAAAATGTCTGCTCCGGCTAATCTCTGAGGCACCGCCTAGTGGCGCAGTGGTTGGGAGTCCGCCTGCCAATGCAGGGCACACGGGTTCCAACTGCTCCTCCGAACCCCGCATTGTTAGGTGAAGTAAGGCAAGAAATTCAGAAATCCAATCGACAATAAAACACCCAAGCGGCTCTCGCATAGAGTTTCACCTTCCCGCATACCTGATGGGAGGGCCACAAAGCTCTCAAACGCCCATGGCAGCTGCGGGTTTGGAGCGTTGCCTCCTCGGCGTCCCTCTGAGGCCTGTACTGCGCGGGCAACTCCTTCGTCGGGGGTGCCGGCCTGACAGTTTGCTCCTGAGGAAGGGGAGCCTCGTGGAGCCACGCCACCTCCCCAGGGCCTGTGAGAAAGCCCCAGGGCCCCGCTCGGCCTGAAGCACCGGGCTTCCAGGAAGGGGACGAGGTGCCCAGCCATCCTGACGAAGGCCTTTATCTGGTCCCCTTCAGCATATATGCCGTGCATTTCCATCTCTTTGGCCTTAAGGAGTGAGATGTTTTCCTCCAACATCTGCAAAGAATCGCTCCTGATCATGTCAGTCAGGATGAAAAACCCTTCCAGCCTAGGGAGCAATCCATCCACGGTCTCTTCCACTTCCTTCACCTCACCTCAGGACTTGAGGTCCGGAAGAAGGAGATTTTGCGCGCTCGGCGTCTGAACAGCAATAGGTGCACAGTGGGCCCAGCCTGAGGCTGCGGGAGCCAATCATCAAAGCCCCAGCCTCGAAGCCCCGCCCCCGGCCAGCTGCGTGCCTCGCGGCCTCGTAATAAATGAGACTACCCTTAGCCAACAAAGTTGTGAGAAGTTTAAGTTTTACGGGGCAAAGATCAAACATAAGGTGTTACCAGTAAAATGTGTTTTAGTATGAATTCCTGACCCGAGGTGTGGCTGTTAACACCTTTTCTTAAGACCTAAGAAAAGTTTACGGCAGAGCCTCTTACACTATGGAAATAAGATGGAAAGGTTTCTAAGCATCTTAATTGTGTGCCCCCAGATCCTCTTATCCAGATGAAAGGTCTCCTAAAGATATTAACTGTGTGCCTCCTTAACTTTTTGCATAGACAGAGTTTCTCTAAAACGCTTAAGGATATTTTTCTATAGCACCCTAGCTCCCAAGACAGAAATATGTCTGAGATTTAGGGCAGGGGCTTTTAACTAGGAGAATGAATCCCAGTAATATCCCTGGGAAACTCAAAACCATTTTAAGAGCCTTGTATTGGCAGAAGGACTATCCGGCAGCTTAAACTAAAAAGATCAGAGATAGCTCAAAATGAATAGAAGCTTCTGGTCCCTCAACTTTCTATAAACAGGATGCATGCTGAAAAGCTACTCAACTACAAAAACAAGACATTTCTCATGAAAAGAAAGGATGACTGAGGGATAATCTGGCTCAGAGATCTACACCTGAGGAACTCTACTTGTACAGTGCATCTACCTCAGTGTTTGAGACGATGAGCTCCTCCAGAAGTTCAAGCCTGCTCCTGATTCTGAAATGGCATGGAGTGTTTAAGGACCTTGAAGGGAGATGAGTATCTGTTCCATGTGTGAGGAATATAAATAGTTTGGGCAGTGTGGTTGATTAAAGATGACCACAGTTGACTGCAACACCCCCATTGGGAGGTGGAGTCTTTTTCACCTCCTCCTGAATCTGGGCTGGGCCTGTGAATTGCTCTGACCAGCAGAATACTGTGGGAGAGACCCTGTGTAACTTCCAAGTCTGGAGCATAAGAAGTCTGGGTCTCTTGGAACGCATGCTCTTGGGATGTTCCCTCACAGAACTCAACTGACAAATCATGAAGAACCCAAGCCACGTGGATAAGCCAAGTGTGTTTGATCCTGCCAACACCCCAGCTGAACTTCCAGATGAGGGGAAGCATCAGCTGCCAGCCATGAGAATGAACAATCCAGTGGAGCCTTCAGTCGTCTACAGATCCAGCCACTAACTGAGGTAGGTGCCTCAAATGCTAACGACCCACCAAGTCTAGTGGACACAGATCCAACAGAAATAATAAATTGATGTTTTCAGCCACAAAGTTATGGAGTGGTTTGCTAAGTAGCAGTAGGTAAGCCAAAAAACAGGCAAAGTTATAGTAATCCGTTCAGAAAATATATTCATATATGGGAAGAATCTTAAAATCAAGAGCAACCTGTGGAAATCTGGAGATTATGACTGAGTTTCTATATTATATATTGTTCTCTTTAGTAACTAAGGATATAGGTTAAGATAAAAGTTCAAATTTAAAGTTTATTAACATCTTGTTTTCAGCACATACAGCATTTTCTCACATATTGACTTGGTTTATTTATGTATTTCTATAGGGATTTTCTATTTTCTTTTGAGATGATAGGGAGGAAATACTGTGCATTATGAGCCCTTCATATGTCTCAAGAGGAGATGAAGCTCTCCTCAGGCCAGAAGCAATCAATCCTGTATCATTTATATTCCCATTTCAGAACACCCTCAGGCTGAGCCATAAAAATTGTTATTTTAACCAGGCAAAGTTCTTAGCAAGAGTCAAAGCTCTGCATTTTCTAAGCTGCCTTTTTTATGTGTATCTTTTGAAGTAACAATAGATATGTCTTTGAATTAGACATGCTTGAAGGTAGACAACATATTAAAAATTTTGACCAAGTAAGAAATACAAGTTTCAAAAAAAGGGAAGAGGTAAAAAGGAGTTAAAGGAATAAGCAAGCTACAAGACACAGAAAGAGCTATAAACAGATCATTGTAAGAAAGAGGCAAATTACCTTCCTTTTTCAAGAAGAACAAAATCTTTATTTCTTTTTCCCATTTAAGCAAACACACACACATGCACACACACACACACACACACACACACACACACACACATTGGTAGTCTCAGTGTTACAATTTCAGACATGGGTCAAATAAATTTGGAATACAAATTGTTGTGTATCTCCATAAAATTGACTGGTTGGTTGCATCAGTTCCAGAACAGAAGGTCAGAGTGACACAGACAGTCTCAAAGGCATACTTATCCTGATGTTTCCTGATCTAGTGGCTGCTTTTTATTCTAGTGAACATAAATTGCTTTTTCTTTTTTTTCTTGTTCTGACTTATTTGAGCTTACAGTGGAACATAAGAAAATGAATAACACAGGATTTTATCGACAATTGGCAGCCAACTAGGCAGCACTTTAGGCAGTGACAGAAACGTTACTTTCATCATTACTAAACCATCATTTTGGGACATGATGAAACAGCAGCAGGTGTCTCAGAGGCCAGGAGAAATCAGAATTCTCAAAACAAGTAGAAAAAACAAACAAAAAAACCCCTCAAACATTAAAAAGGTAAAGATGTTTGGACCAGGTAATCAGAACCACTGAAACCAAAAGTAGGAGAAAAGTGGTAGCCAAATAAAAGTCAAACCAGATTTGGAACCAGATACAGTCTTGGGAAAGAAATGATGCTAATCCAGAAAGAGAGTAAATGAGTAACACAGCACCTGATTCAGAAAATGGAATTGAATCAGGAATAGAGTGAAAGCTCTCTAGAAGAATAATGAAATCCACCCTGCGAGCTAAAGAATGTACACCCAGCTGCAAGAGGCCCAGGGGTGTTGCTTCAACAGAAGCTCAATATCATCAGGGCTGGTGACTAGATCCACTGAGACATCTCAGTGAAAATGGTATTTGTGAAATAAACACTAGAAAAAATGATTAAGGAAAAAAATACTTTTAAATGTTTTTGCAAGAAGTGCAGACTTCAGAAGAATCTTTTTAATCACAGCTTTTTTAAAAGCATGTACTTTAGGGCTTCCCTGGTGGCGCAGTGGTTGCGCGTCCGCCTGCCGATGCGGGGGAACCGGGTTCGCGCCCCGGTCTGGGAGGATCCCGCGTGCCGCGGAGCGGCTGGGCCCGTGAGCCATGGCCGCTGGGCCTGCGCGTCCGGAGCCTGTGCTCCGCAACGGGAGAGGCCGCGGCAGAGGGAGGCCCGCATACCACAAAAAAAAAAAAAAAAAAAAAAAAAGCATGTACTTTAAATAAAAGAGTTTACTAAGGTTACAAATAGTCTGTTCATAGTGGATAAGTAGTCATTTTCTAAAATTATATCTGGCAATGATTGTCACAGTTTTACAAAAATCTAGAATAAAGTTGTTTCCTTTAGTGAACATACAGAAAATGACTCAACATTCCATCTGTTTGGTTATCATGATTTGGATATCTCAGGATGAAATGAAAATAGCTTTTCTTTTTTAAACTCTCTGATTGTAGTAACTATAAACAAATCAAGTTGTATCAGGGCATGTGTCAGTTTGCTTTCTCGACATTCTTGACCCTTGTTTCTAAATCATGTCACTCTGTGAGAGTCGCTAGAGTTCCAGCTTTAACATAAGGTGTGCCCAGATCAGCAAGTTCAAGCCAATCCTCGTTTTTGTGTTGAGGTCAGTATACCTGTTCATACCTTTCTTCCATATGGCTGTGTTCTTGTTGAGATCACTGTTGTTCATTTTCCCCCTTTTATTCCAATTAACCTTATCCAGGGCCACCTTTAACTTTCCACCATGAGGCACTGAGTGTCTGGTTTTGATCATTTCTTTCACAGTAAGTCCCTTGTCTTCTTATGCAACATGTTCTATCCTCTTCCCTTGGGGTATGACAGCAGAAAGTTGTCACTGAACATCAGAACAGGTCCTAACATAACACTTCTGCAAGGCAAGAATGTTGTATTTGCCTTGCATTTGCATGATGAGGTTCATTAAAGCTGTTCCCTTCTCTGTCAAGAAGATCTGTTCTGGTATAACTTTATTCCATGGAATTTGGAGAATTGAATAAATAGTGACAAATGAAGTTACAAAGTTAGGCAGAAGCAGTGCCATAAAAATTATGCAGTGCTAACAACAATAACAATTATAAGAATAGGCAATCAAATAATTATACTAAATCTATATTAATGGTTACTAACGTTAGCTACATACAATGTGCCAAAATTTTACATGCATAATCACATTTTTCCTTACCATGATCCCATTAATTAGAAATTATTTTTATGGTTTTAAGTTATCATTTATTGCTAATATAAAAGCCTCCAATATTTGATTCAACAAGTGACCAAGTTACTGAAGATCCAATTATCTAATGATCAATTTGCAGGTTCTCAATTTTCCAAATTTGCCAAATTAAAACATTTATCAGTATACCAAAAATGGTTTCAATAGAATTAACAGGAGATATAATAGCATTAGCAAGAATGTGAAATACAATTACAATTGAGGTATTTTTGAATACTGAAATATTAAATTTAAGAATATTATTTATAATAAATATCACATTTATCAGTTCAAAATAAATAATTATTTCTTATGGGAATTCTTAGTCAATAGTGATTTTTAATCCTCTGTATCATTTAGTCTTGCCAAAATTTTTCATCTTATCATTTTTAGGAATTTAATTCATTTTTAAATTCTTTATTTTTTCCTTATAATTAAATTATATCAAAATTTAAGTATGAAACATACAGAACATTACATTCATATTATCATTCTTTCCTTTTCCTACATTCAGCAGTTTCTATTTTACCTGCAAACTGCTTCTAGTTGTCATATCCAAACTGCTCTGTCTTAGAGGCATGAAATTTTAATATCTGATTTAGCCCAGATATTTTTAAATTCAAATTTAATTGTAATGTATGTTTTATTTCTGATAAAAATTGAGAATGATACTAAATGCTTTAAATTTGAAAATTATAAAGTGACATTTCAATCCCTTAAAATTAATGAGAAGTAGATAATCCTATTATACTTGTTAAATTGTCTATTCTTTGAATTGTGTTTTTGCAAATTGACTTTTCCTAAATTGATTTTAGCAATTTGATTCTTCAGAAAATTGTATTTTCAAAAATTGGCTTTTAGCAAATTCCTTTCATGAATCATTTTGCTTGCTGTGTTATACCCACTCTATAGAAGCGAAAGCTGAATTTTAAAGAGTTTTGGTAGCTTGCCCAAGGTAACTCAGGTAGTAAGAGGCAAATCTGGTTTTCAAGTTCTTAGAATCTGTACCTTTACTCTGTGCTGCTTCTCAGATTATTAAAATTCTGATTTTTTAAAATTAATTCATATCAGTTTTCATTGTTTAAAATTCTACTTTACATGGCGTCATGAAGTTAAAGAGTGTGTGGCTTGCTAATGAGAAATTATTCTAAGCCACGCTGAGGGTCTTCACTAAGTAGGCAGTCAGGATATGTACTGTCAACTTGGGGAGAATTGCTTAATTGACTAGGGATAACTTAAATGACTAATGGTATTAGCTTTTATTCTAAAAGTGAAAAAGAAACATTGAAATATGTATATAAACATAACAGCATAAATACATATATACTTTAGAAATACTCAGCTGGCAGCATTGTAGAGAAGAGAAGTGAGGCTGGAGACAGGAAGATCAGATGGGAGACGTTGATATACCTTACAGTTAATGACAACGGCCAACATGAAGATATTAGAAACAGTGATGGATAAGCACACAGAAACTAGAAATAAACAGGATTTGGTAATTTATTGTAGCTAGATTGCAGGAAGAGGGGAAAAGTTTAGGTAAATAGCCCTAGTTTCTATCAAGATAGTAAATTGAGATGGAACGACTTTTTTGGTAGAGGAGATGATGAGATCGATTTCATATCTGTTAAATTTGAATGATTGTGACTCATTAAATGGAAAAGTACACTAGGTAATACCAGTAGGTATGTGTGTGTGTGTCTGTGTGTCTGTGTGTGTGAGCTCAGACAGAGACTGGTGCAGTCTCTATAAATAAATGTTTTTGAATTGTCAGCACATATGTGGTCATTGAAACCATGGATATGGATGAGACTGCAAAACGAGAATGTCAGAAAGAGGAGTAGGCCAAAATAGAACTTTGGGAAACTCAAATCTTTAAAGCATGGAAGGAATAAAAAGATCCTGGAACACTGAAAATGAGCAATCAGAGGAACAGAAAGAAATCTATGATAAAATGGTGACTTAAATGCCAGGCAATAAGAGTTATTTCTTAGGACTTAACTGACGAAATAAACACATGCCCAATATGTACTGAATAATTCTATCGAATGCTTGGGGAAAGTCAAGTAAGAGAGACATGGGCGAACGTTCAATGTGTTCCTAAATAGATCATTGGTAATATTGTTGAGAGTAATCACCATGGTAGGGTGGGACTAGCTGTGGACTTCCAAGGAAATCTTAAGATTTTTCTTGTATCCCCTGCCTATAAAGAAACAGATTTCCAATGCATTTCTTTGTGAGAAATTATGATTTTAAAAAAATTACTTATGAACAGGATGATACAAAGTGGACCAGATAAATACTGGATAATTCAAAGTTACTACATAGTCCTTCTTTATCCAAGACGCTGAAGTTTCAATGCCATATATTCCTGAGAAATATAATAGTGAACCAAGAAAAATGCCAAATAAAACTCAGGAAATTTTAAATATGTAACAAGGAATTGTTGCACTTTAGTAAATGTATCTGATGGAGATTAAAATAGATTCATTTACTGTCAATTGATTCTTCATAATAATAAGTATTTATATAGCTCTTGTCATTAAAACACTTGATTATTAATTTTGAATTATCACTTATAGCAGATAAAAATTCACATGTATATTTTCAACCTAAGGAATCTATCTTTTTTTAAAAAGCATTGGGAAATACGTATTCAACAAAGAACTGCAACTGTCTCATGTAATATTTTAAACCTTTATAGCAGAACAAGAATGTATTTTAAATACACTGCAAAAAAACTACCAATTTCACAATAACAAAAGTTTCTTGTGTTGAAAGTTTAAAGCTTGAGACAAAACAAGTCTCCTTCCATTTAGACAGTAAGGTACCTTATTTTGTAATAGGCATTGTACCAGTGGTTAACAAGATAAAAAGATGCTGTGTCTCTCTTCTTTGTAAAACTCACTAAGTTAAGGAGAAGGTAGAGAGACATAAAAATAAATAACTACAGTTGAGTGTGACCAGTGCTATATTAATATGCAGTCATAAATTAGATATTTACTTCATATTTGATTATCAAAATAAATCTATGGTAGACAAATATTATATCTATTTTACTAATGAGGAAACTGAAGCTCAAGAGGGGTTAATTTTATGCTGCTAAAAAGTCATCATTTTCTGGATCTTATGAAAGATTATCTGACACCAAAACCAATGCTCCCAACCACTAACCTATGTTGCAAACTGGGAAGAAGAGTATTCGTGGCAGGTTGGTTTATAACTAACAAGCCCAAAGGAGGCCTAGATGTATAAATAAATGACCTGAACCCATTCCTCTCTGCCAAAAAAGGAGTTGTAAACATGCTAATGCTATAGATAACAGAGAATTCCTATATATAGAAGGGTTTGAGCAGGATATACCAAGTTTGTCCAGATCACTTACTGTAAATCGGTCTGAAATATGAATAAATGGGGTAGAGCAGTCTGAATAAAGAAGTTAGTCATATAAACAATCTTCTGTCTATGTAGTTGACAGTAAAAACACTGAAACAGCAGAGTAATAATTCCATTACACAAATTCTCAACTTGTCTGTTATTCAAAAACCAAAATGTGCCTAACGCATAACAGAAAGGATATTTCTAGAGAGCTGTGTATGACCACGTTACACTCTTCAAAGGAAAGAATGCTTCATTTGTGACTAATGTTTACCTATATCCTTTGAATCATTAGCAGTTTTGTTATTGGCAAGATCTATGATTTCTGTGGTCTCATTTGACTAATCAGGTTGTCTTGGGAGCACAGAGAACAGAACATCAACTTTGCCTGAAGCAGAGTTACAAATAAGTTCACAGAGGAGATGACTACCTGGATAGTTTGGTGAAGCATGAGTACAGTTTGCCAATTAAGGGAGTTGGTATGGAGCACAGATGGCTGAGGGAAATCATGGCAAACAATCCTTTATTATTTGCAATGAAATAATATAATACAACCTCTAATTTAAACAACAGGTTTAAAAGTCTTTTTCCTTCAAAATAAAAAAGATGTTTGTAATTGACAAAGGTGGGCTATTTCCTCAGGTTGAGATATTCATCTATGAAAACATCCTGTGCAAATGATCAAAGGCTAAATTTTAAAAAAATCAAATTAATGGATGATCTCAAGAGCAATTATCATTCACCACCATTGCAATTACTACATTTATTATAACTAATATTAATTACTAGGCATTATCCTAAGTACTTAACATTGATCACCTTACATAATCATGGGAATACCTCTGTACATTTGTGCTACTTTATATTTCATTTCACAGATGAAATAAAAAGTCATTTAATAGAATCAAATATCCATCAAAGATAAAAACTCTAATCAAACTAACAACAGAAAACAATTTTTTCAAAACAGATAACCTCTAGCTACAATACAAAGCGTATAGCTAACATCTTAATAGTGAAACATAAAAGCAATTTCCTTTAAAATTACAAATAGGAAAAATATACTGCTCTCACTAATCCTATTTAGCTTTTCCAAGATGTTCTAGGCAGCTACATTAAGTAAACATATATTTTTAAAATCATAAATGAATAAAACAAAATTGCAAATATAAGACATAAAGCTCCCATTGTTTATAGATAATATGATTGACCACATAAAAACCTGTAAGTAATCTAAAGAAAAATTATTAAAAACAAGTATTTAGCAATGTTGCAAGATTTAAGATCAATTTACTAGAAAGTTGCCAGATATAAGATCAACTGCATTTCCATATATGAACATAGAGTTAGATATTATAATTTTAGAAAAAGATTCAAATAGAATCACAAATTATAAGGTACCCAGGAATAAAAGCAAAAATATTATATATAGTTAAGACCTGTATATAGATAATGAGAAATGTCACTGATAGCACATTAAAGGCCATGTAAGTAAATGGAACAATATATAATTGTTACAGATAGTCTCAAAATCAAAAGATTCCTGCAGTAGGTCATTAAAAAATAGTTTCCAGTAGATTAAGGCAAGGTTTCTTAATAGCAGCACTGTTGACATTTTTGGTCAAATATTTCTTTGTTGTGGAGGGCTGCTTTGTGCATTTTAGAATGTTTAGCAATATCCCTGGCCTCCATCTAATAGATGCCAGTAGAACTATTATAACCAACTGTCCATAGACATTTGTGTCTCCTGGGGGGCAAAATGACCCCCAGTTAAGAACCACTGGGTTAAGGATATAAATATGAATGATATAAATATAAAGGATATAAATATGAATATAAATCTGAATGACAATTTTTTTAAAATATTAATACAGAAGATTACTTTTTTGTGTGTGTGTGGTACGCGGGCCTCCCTCTGCTGTGGCCTCTCCCGTTGCGGAGCACAGGCTCCGGACGCGCAGGCTCAGCGGCCATGGCTCACGGGCCCAGCCGCTCTGCGGCACACGGGATCCTCCCAGACCGGGGCGCGAATCCGTTTCCCCTGCATCGGCAGGCGGACGCGCAACCACTGCGCCACCAGGGAAGCCCCAGAAGATTACTTTTAAGATCTTGAGATAGGAAAAGATTTCTTGGAAAAAAATAAAAGCATGTAACATAAAAAAAAATGTTGATAAATTAAGAAAGTAACTTTGGGGCTTCCCTGGTGGCGCAGTGGTTGAGAGTCCGCCTGCCGATGCAGGAGACACGGGTTCGTGCCCCGGTCCGGGAAGATCCCACATGCCACGGAGCGGCTGGGCCCGTGAGCCATGGCGGCTGAGCCTGCGCGTCCGGAGCCTGTGCTCTGCAACGGGAGAGGCCACAACAGTGAGAGGCCCGCGTACCGCAAAAAAAAAAAAGAAAAAAAAAAAAAAAAGTTTAGGGTCTTCCCTGGTGGCACAGTGGTTAAGAATCCTCCTGCCAAGGCAGGAGACACTGGTTCGAGCCCTAGTACAGGAAGATCCCACGTGCCGCAGAGCAACTAAACCTGTGAGCCACAACTACTGAGCCTGCGCTCTACAGCCCGCAAGCCACAGCTACCGAAGCCCGCGTGCCTACAGCCCATGCTCTGCAACAAGAGTAGCCCCTGCTCGCCGCAGCTAAAGAAAGCCCACGCGCAGCAACAAAGACCCAACACAGCCAAAAATAAATAAATTTATAAAAAGAAAAAAGAGCAAACATAAGTGGTAATACTACAAAGGAAGGATAAGCACATAATTTAGGCTTGCAGTTGCCTCAGGGAAGAGAATATTGATATTGGGATTGTTCTATTTCTTAAACCAGAATTTAGTAAATATGTGTTTGCTTTGTAGTAATTTTTTAGACCATACACATAAATTATAGATAACTTTTTATAATATGACTATTCCATCATAAAAAAAAATACTAAAAAATCCCTAAACCTTAAAGTGGTTAAATATATTTTTCAAAGCAGTAGTGCAGCAAGTAATATATCGTATCTGTCACACTCCGTAAATTGTGTTTTCACCCACTAGGCAAAGATAAATATTTAATTTATTACAGTTCTCCTTCTGTGTTACCTTGATGCATACATTCAATATAAAGTACTGAGAACGTCATTAAATTACTCATAGTTCTCAAGTGCCAGCCAAATTAGATATAAATTCTTTAGTTAAGCATTTAAGCCAGCTCTTTTCTTTGACAATCCCAATCTGTTGCTAATGACAGCAAGGGTTGAGTGTCTATACTAAAAACAAAGCAGATTTCAAATGAAGAATATTATTAGGGGCGACAAGAGATATGTAATAAAGACAAAAGCAACAATTCATCAAGGACATAAAAATTCCAAGTGTTTTTACGCTTAATAACAAAGCTTCATTTTACTCAAAGCAAAACGTGACAGAACTAAAAGGAGAAAAAGACAAATCCACAATCATAACTGGTGATGTCAACATTCCCTTCTGATAGAAAGATGGAATTGCATGAAATTAGTAGACAAAAAATCTAAGAATATGGGAGAATTGAACAATAATATGAACTAACTTGACCTAACTGATATTTATAGAACACTCCAACAAAAATCCACATTTTTTTCCAAGTATAAAAGGGAATGTTCACCAAGAAAGACTATACATGGGGCAATGAAACAAGTTTTGATAAGAATAAAATGACTAAAATGATATGGAATATGTTTAATCTTCACAACAGTTAAACAAGTGAAAGCTATCAGAGAAATCTCCAAATATTTAGAAAATAAGCTATACAAACTTCTAAATTGCTTTTCAATCAAAAATGAAACCACAAGAGACATTAGAATATCTTTTCCTCAAATGGCAATAAAAATACTTTATGTAAAAATTTGTGGATTGCAGCTAAAGCATAGTGTAGAAGAAAACTTATAGTGTTAAATGTATATGCCAGAAAATAAGAAATATCTAAAAGTAAGCCTTAAGCTATCACTTTAAGAAACTATAAAAAAAAGAACAACTAAACCCAAAGTAAGTAGAGAAGGGAAGTAAAAAGATGCAGCATAAGTAAATGAAGTAGAAAATGGAACTGTATACTTAAAATTGGTCCATATGTGTATGTAATCTTTACCTCAAAGAATATGATTTACTATAAAAGCTATGAACAGGTAAGGTACGTAATTTATTGGAAAATAATTCTGGCTATCCTAGGCATGGAGTGTTTGGCCCTAAGGGAAAAAGTTGCATATACAGAAGTAATTTTATTACTTTTTAGCATATCAGACATTGTTTAACAGAAAAAAAAAATGAACACTAAGACAACAACAGGATCTCTCTTAACAATTCCCATTTTATGTGTGTTGCCATCAGCTGACCTTGATCTAGCTCTCTGCTTTTACCTTGGCTTTTATGCGTGAACATTTAAGAGGTCTCCAGATAAAAATGCCATACTGATACATGGATATATCTATATATGATTGCAAAGTAACACATAGGTTTAATTCTCTTGGTACAATTTCAAGCTAAAGTTTAATGTAGGTTAGGAAAAAATAAATAAAAATTTCAGAATCCTACAACATACCAAACAACTTTAATACATATTTTGGTTCAATCCTCATAGCATCCTTCTTTAGTTTGACTCTACTTCTCAAGATAAGGAGAGAAATATAATCAAACAAGACATTTACCCAAGTCATATAGCAGACTCTGTATGTTCTCAAACACAGCAATTTGTCTGCTATGTCCCATTGCCTTTTTCTTAACCTATGTATTACATTTACTCTGTCTTATAAAACAGAGATACATATGGTAATTAAACCATACTAACAATCTTATATACACATCTAGTCCAATAGATTTCTTTTAAACATCATTATCAGAGGAAGATTTAGGAAAAATTAAATATGTAATTTATTTTTGCACTCAAAGCAGCTTTAAATCCAAGTTGAGGTTCTTTTTTCTAAACTTGCTTCAACTGGGAGAAATTTTA
This sequence comes from Physeter macrocephalus, assembly GCF_002837175.3. NCBI lineage: Eukaryota > Metazoa > Chordata > Mammalia > Artiodactyla > Physeteridae > Physeter > Physeter macrocephalus. The sequence continues at coordinate 23,064,240 of NC_041223.1, read as the reverse complement.
CACCTCTTAGTTGATTTAGAGAAAATAGTTTTACTTTAGACATATAATCTCACATTGATAGGTATAACATGTACTTTTTAATTCAGCTAATCCTGAAAGAGCTGAGTGCCAGATACTGGAATTTTTAAACTAATGAATCAGTTATGGAAAACAAATTTGGGGATATCTTTTTTCTTTGACACATGATTTTGGTCATTTATTTGAAGACATTTTGACTTTCCAATTATGGGCCTACGTAGTAAGGATATAAAGATGATCAAAATAGACTCAAAGAGCTTACAGCATATTAAGGGAGAAAAACGTGGAAACAATCAATTTGGAATATGATAGGAGTTACACTAAAATATCAACAACGCATAATGTTGATGCCAAAGAGGAAGGGATAGATTGTATATTTGAGCTTTAGGGAAAACGGGTTTGAAAACTTTATAGTCAATCTGGTTAAATAGATAGACATTTTAATCCAAAAACATAAAACTCACTTGTTCAATATAACCTAGCTTCCAAATCGAGAAGTTAATTTGTATTTTAAAATTTAGGGGGCTTCCCTGGTGGCGCAGTGGTTGCACGTCCGCCTGCCGATGCAGAGGAACCGGGTTCGCGCCCCGGTATGGAAGGATCCCACGTGCCGCGGAGCTGCTGGGCCCGTGGGCCATGGCCGCTGGGCCTGCGCGTCCGGAGCCTGTGCTCCGCAACGGGAGAGGCCACAACAGAGGAAGGCCCGCATACCACAAAAAATAAAAATAAAAAAAATAAATAAAATAAAATAAAATAAAATTTAGGTATTAGTGTTAAATATGTTTCACATTATTAGTAAATTCATCAATGAGATTGATTTTAAAGGTTATCTCTCTTCTTTAAATATTTTCTCCTATTAAAACTGCCCTGAATCTGACACTGACCATAGCAAATTTGTTTTCAGGCCTATGTCATTCCACTTACCTTGACCCTTTTGTAGGAGAGATTTCCCTGCTGATTATTTAAAGACTACACACTGACCTTGAAAGTCTCACATCTGAATAATGCTAAAAATTTTCTATCCAACATCGAAAACCCAGATACAGAGCATATATCATTAAATATTGTCTATTTGATATCATTATTTCATCCCTTTTATTTTTATTTGCACCTTTAAGAAGAAGGTATAAACATTCAAGAAGGTATAAACATTCATTCAAGGAGTACACACCACATTCCAGGTCCTGTGCAAGGTACATTTTGTGCCTTCAGAACAACTTTACAGGATAAATTTTATTACAACTATGGCACATATATTTACCCTTAAGGGTTTCATGATTGTCTTCTGTTCAGTATATCATTTTGCAATGCTGGTCACAATCTCCAGAGTATAACTTAAGACCTGGATAATGTAGACTTTAAAAATTCTAAGAACTGATGTTTTAGAGAACTGGCTCATGTCTGCCTGATCCCTTGACACCCCCCTTTTTTCACACTCTCCTTTCCTTCTCTGTCAGCTTACTATGGAAGCATCTCTTACCCTAACACTGATATTTTTTGTGTGTATGGAATTATTTTTTTTAAAGATATATTTTTATTTAAAAAAATCTCTTAACATCTCATATTTCTAATTTTGCTAAAAGGAAGACCATTCTTCAGCAGCAAAACACACATACACCGAGCCAGCTGCTCTGTTTCAAAAACAGAAAATATGATGCACAATCTGTAACTTCTGGAAAAATGCAATTCTGATTTTTAAAATGACTCTTTTATTTTGAAATTATTGTTAAATGATCTTGAAGGTGACAATCCTCTGAGAATAATTCTGAAAAAAATAACCAAAGATGAAGACACTGTCACTTGACATAGGGAAGAAATTAGTAATCATATATATGAGCTGTTTTTTCTCACAGGAGTGATAATACTTTATTGTAGTCTAAAGAGGGAAATGTGTGAAAAAGTATAATTGGCCACTTTACTATGAAACAAGAATAAATGGACAAATCATAACAAAACACTCACAGTTAACCATTATAATTCTGATCCACTCTATGGCATTTCAGTTTACCAACAGCCTTGGGAGACTATAAACAGATATTAGATAGAATAAAAAATGATGATTTAGGTTTAATTTTAGGCAAGAAGACTTATTCCAGCAAGAATATATCTAAACTATATTCTTATAGGAACTTTGCTTTGTGCCACATTTGCTTGAGAGAGCCCTGTTCTATTTAGCAGAGCAGCAGTCAGAGATTGTCCTAGTATATTTCACTGACCTCCTATGTAGTACATTTCCTTCACTGTTGGTGGTTGCTTGAAACTTGGAGATCGTTTCATCAACTATTTTTTTTTGTCATATCTGGAATGAAAAGAAGACACTGAAGATAATTCTAAAGGCAAAGTTTTGTGATCTTCTGGATTCTGGTTAGGTGGTTATTACCATCTATATGATTTTATGCTTTAAAAACCCCACTTACTCTAGCTTACATGGGGATTTGACATGGAACTTAAATACACATAAGTGTTCAATCCTCTATATAGACCCAAATATATGTTAATCTTTGTCAAATTGCTCTAAAACATATTTTCATTTGGACAAAATTCATCTTCTGGTTGTTGGTTCTCTTGGCTTTTTCAGCTTTGGATATCTGCTAATGGCTAGTTATGTACTGGGATTTCATTTGCAGATTCATTTTTAGGAAGCTTTTGCTTTGTTTTATTATATATTTTCTCTCTCCTCACTTTGTACCTTCTTGTGCTTCCTCTGTGCGTGTGTGTGTGTGTGTGTGTGTATGTTTATTTTCTTTTCTATTTTTGGTTGTCTCCAGGTGGCAGTCTGTGCCCCAGTTTCCTCACTGAAAACCAGATCTTAAAATATTTCTTTGGAGTTATGGCCCTGTGGTTTTATTGGTAGATGGCAGATTCAGTTACAGAATTGGTGGACAACTTGACCCATCCCTGATAGAAAGGCTGTGCCTATTTCTTTTCACCTCTCTAGGCCTACAGGTTCATGCAAACCCCAAGCGGTATTTGGTAGGAGTTTATGTGTGTGTGTTTCCTTGTTTTGTTTAGCTGCATTCCAGAATGAAATTAGGGATGGATCACTCATTTTGAGAGAAATCAGCTGCCAAATGGTAGGGACACCCAAAGAGTCAGATTAAGAGTTCCATGCGGTGAGGAAATTAGTCCTCTCATCAATAGCCAGCATGAACTTGACCAAATATGTGAGAAACCCATCTTGGATGTGGAAACTCCACCCAGTCAAAGACTTCAGATGACTGCAGGCCTGGCCAATCTCTTGAGTACAGCCTCATGTGAGATACTTAGAACCACCAGCCAAGCTGCTTCAAATTTCCTGACCTATAGAAACTGTGAGACAACCCTTGTTTTAAGCTACTAAGTTTTGGAGTTATTCGTTACACAGCTATAGATAACTAATATATTCATCTATGTTCATATCTTTGTCTATGTCTCCATCTCCATCTCCATTTTTGTCTATGTCTTTGTGTATATCTATATTTCTTTGGAAAATTGCACTAAAGAAACATTATTAATTGACTGTATTAAAATATAAAAATCAGTAGAAAATCATTTTCTATTTAAATATTACTTAATGCCTTATTCTTTGACAAGATTACTTGAAAATAGCTCTAAAATTTGTATGAACTAAAAATTACAATCACATAATGCTCATTTCTTAGATAATATCACTAAGTTTTAGCTGCCTATTTGCATAAGATATTAATGGGATATAAATTATAAAAAGTAACACTGAAGGGCTTCCCTGGTGGCGCAGTGGTTGAGAGTCTGCCTGCCGATAGGTTGGCATGAGCCAACCGTGAGCCACGGCCACTGAGCCTGCACGTCCGGAGCCTGTGCTCTGCAACGGGAGAGACCACAGCAGTGAGAGGCCCGCGTACCACAAAAAAAAAAAAAAAAAAAATAAATGATCTTGAAGGTGACAATCCTCTGAGAATAATTCTGAAAAAAATAACCAAAGATGAAGACACTGTCACTTGACATAGGGAAGAAATTAGTAATCATATATATGAGCTGTTTTTTCTCACAGGAGTGATAATACTTTATTGTAGTCTAAAGAGGGAAATGTGTGAAAAAGTATAATTGGCCACTTTACTATGAAACAAGAATAAATGGACAAATCATAACAAAACACTCACAGTTAACCATTATAATTCTGATCCACTCTATGGCATTTCAGTTTACCAACAGCCTTGGGAGACTATAAACAGATATTAGATAGAATAAAAAATGATGATTTAGGTTTAATTTTAGGCAAGAAGACTTATTCCAGCAAGAATATATCTAAACTATATTCTTATAGGAACTTTGCTTTGTGCCACATTTGCTTGAGAGAGCCCTGTTCTATTTAGCAGAGCAGCAGTCAGAGATTGTCCTAGTATATTTCACTGACCTCCTATGTAGTACATTTCCTTCACTGTTGGTGGTTGCTTGAAACTTGGAGATCGTTTCATCAACTATTTTTTTTTGTCATATCTGGAATGAAAAGAAGACACTGAAGATAATTCTAAAGGCAAAGTTTTGTGATCTTCTGGATTCTGGTTAGGTGGTTATTACCATCTATATGATTTTATGCTTTAAAAACCCCACTTACTCTAGCTTACATGGGGATTTGACATGGAACTTAAATACACATAAGTGTTCAATCCTCTATATAGACCCAAATATATGTTAATCTTTGTCAAATTGCTCTAAAACATATTTTCATTTGGACAAAATTCATCTTCTGGTTGTTGGTTCTCTTGGCTTTTTCAGCTTTGGATATCTGCTAATGGCTAGTTATGTACTGGGATTTCATTTGCAGATTCATTTTTAGGAAGCTTTTGCTTTGTTTTATTATATATTTTCTCTCTCCTCACTTTGTACCTTCTTGTGCTTCCTCTGTGCGTGTGTGTGTGTGTGTGTGTGTATGTTTATTTTCTTTTCTATTTTTGGTTGTCTCCAGGTGGCAGTCTGTGCCCCAGTTTCCTCACTGAAAACCAGATCTTAAAATATTTCTTTGGAGTTATGGCCCTGTGGTTTTATTGGTAGATGGCAGATTCAGTTACAGAATTGGTGGACAACTTGACCCATCCCTGATAGAAAGGCTGTGCCTATTTCTTTTCACCTCTCTAGGCCTACAGGTTCATGCAAACCCCAAGCGGTATTTGGTAGGAGTTTATGTGTGTGTGTTTCCTTGTTTTGTTTAGCTGCATTCCAGAATGAAATTAGGGATGGATCACTCATTTTGAGAGAAATCAGCTGCCAAATGGTAGGGACACCCAAAGAGTCAGATTAAGAGTTCCATGCGGTGAGGAAATTAGTCCTCTCATCAATAGCCAGCATGAACTTGACCAAATATGTGAGAAACCCATCTTGGATGTGGAAACTCCACCCAGTCAAAGACTTCAGATGACTGCAGGCCTGGCCAATCTCTTGAGTACAGCCTCATGTGAGATACTTAGAACCACCAGCCAAGCTGCTTCAAATTTCCTGACCTATAGAAACTGTGAGACAACCCTTGTTTTAAGCTACTAAGTTTTGGAGTTATTCGTTACACAGCTATAGATAACTAATATATTCATCTATGTTCATATCTTTGTCTATGTCTCCATCTCCATCTCCATTTTTGTCTATGTCTTTGTGTATATCTATATTTCTTTGGAAAATTGCACTAAAGAAACATTATTAATTGACTGTATTAAAATATAAAAATCAGTAGAAAATCATTTTCTATTTAAATATTACTTAATGCCTTATTCTTTGACAAGATTACTTGAAAATAGCTCTAAAATTTGTATGAACTAAAAATTACAATCACATAATGCTCATTTCTTAGATAATATCACTAAGTTTTAGCTGCCTATTTGCATAAGATATTAATGGGATATAAATTATAAAAAGTAACACTGAAGGGCTTCCCTGGTGGCGCAGTGGTTGAGAGTCTGCCTGCCGATAGGTTGGCATGAGCCAACCGTGAGCCACGGCCACTGAGCCTGCACGTCCGGAGCCTGTGCTCTGCAACGGGAGAGACCACAGCAGTGAAGGCCCGCGTACCACCAAAAAAAAAAAAAAAAAAAGTAACACTGAAATCCAGAGCTGTGACAAGGTGCTATCACCAGATCTCTGAATTATATTCCATCTTTTATAAATGGTTTACCAAAGAAATTATATTTATTTACTAATTAAATATCATTTAAAGCTCTGCTACTATTAACAGGCTCTCAGAGACACAACTCATGGACAAATAGACAAAATAGACAAAATCCTATGCACTGAATAGACAAAACCCTATGCACTACATTTGCTGTCTGAATTACTGGCTAGTTTTTAGTGCCAAAGTTGATATTTTAATTATCTGCCTAAGACAAGAGTGTTTTTCAAAATCTGTTGTCAATCTGTACTAGCATTATCTTAGGTGTTTATTCATTTATTCAATAAATACATATTAAGCAGTTACTGTATGCCAGGAATGGTTCTAGGTCTTGAGGCTATAACACTGAGGAAAAAAGTGCACACCGTTTTTTTGTTGTTGTTCTCATAAAGGTTACATTCTATGGGTCTAACATTCTAGTGTTAAAAGTGTGCAGATCTCTAGATACCACCATGGACCTAATAAATTAGAAAATCTGATAAAGAAGAAGATGGCGGAGGAGGAAGACGTGAAGATCACCTTCCTCCCCACAAATACATCAAAAATACATCTACATGTGGAACAACTCCTACAGAACACCTACTGAATGCTGGCAGAAGACCTCAGACTTTCCAAAAGACAACAAACTCTGCACATACCTGGATAGGGCAAAAGAAAAAAGATAAAACAGAGGCAAAAGAATAGGGACGGGACCCGCACTTCTGGGAGGGAGGTGTGAAGGAGGAAAAGTTCCCACACACTAGGAAGGCCCTTCACTGGCAGAGACGGGGGTGGGCAAGGGGAAACTTCAGAGCCATGGAGGAGAGCACAGCAACAGGGGTGCAGAGGGCAAAGCAGAGAGATTCCCGCACAGAGGATCAGTGCCGACCAGCATCACCAGTCCAAGAGGCTTGTCTGCTCACCCGCTGGGGAGGGGGTGCTGGGAGCTGAGGCTCGGGCTTCAGAGTTCAGATCCCAGGGAGAGGACTGGGGTTGGCTGCGTGAGCACAGCATGAAGGGGGCTAGTGCACCACAGCTAGCTGGGAGGGAATCCGGGAGAAAGTCTGGAACTGCCTAAGAAGCAAGAGACCATTGTTTCAGGGTGTGCGAGGAGAGGGGATTCAGAGCACCACCTGAACGAACTCCAGAGACGGGCACGAGCTGCAGTTATCAGCGCGGACCCCAGAGACGGGCATGAGATGCTAAGGCTGCTGCTGCAGCCACCAAGAAGCCTGTGTGCAAGCACAGGTCACTATCCACACCTCCCCTCCTGGGAGCCTGTGCAGCCCGCCACTGCCAGGGTCCCGTGATCCAGGGACAGCTTCCCTCAGAGAACGCACGGTGCGCCTCATGCTGTTGCAATGTCACGTCGGCCTCTGCCGCCTCAGATTCGCCCCGCATCCCGATTATAATGACTGTACCACTATCCAGTCTCATACTGGATAAACCCAAGGAAAAATACGCCGAGACACATATTAATCAACCTATCAAAAATTAAATACAAAGAAAAAATATTAAAAGCAGCAAGGGAAAAGCAACAAATAACATACAAGGGAATCCCCGTAAGGTTAACAGGTGATCTTTCAGTAGAAATTCTGCAAGCCAGAAGGTAGTGGCAGGACATATTTAAAGTGATGAAAGGGAAAAACCTACAACCAAGATTACTATAACCACCAAGGATCTCATTCAGATTCTACAGAGAAATTAAAACCTTTACAGACAAGCAAAAGTTAAGAGAATTCAGCACCACCAAACCAGCTTTACAACAAACGCCAAGGGAAATTCTCTAGTCAAGAAACACAAGAGAAGGAAAAGACCTACAGAAACAAACCAAAACAATTAAGAAAATGGTAATAGGAACATACATATTGATAATTACCTTAAAGGTAAATGGCTTTAGCACCCCTCTTTCACCAATGGACAGATCATCCAAAATGAAAATAAAGAAACACAGCTTTAAATGATACATTAAACAAGATGGACTTAATTGATATTTATAGGACATTCCATCCAAAAACAACAGAATACACTTTCTTCTCAAGTGCTCATGGAACATTCTCCAGGAGAAATCATGTCTTGGGTCACAAATCAAGCCTCGGTAAACTTAAGAAAACTGAAATCGTATCAAGTATCTTTTAGTACTAAGGCACACGCTAACAGCCATAAAAGGGGAAATCGACAGAAACACAATAATAATAGGGGACTTTAACACCCCACTTTTACCAATGGACAGATCATCCAAAATGAAAATAAAGAAACACAGCTTTAAATGATACATTAAACAAGATGGACTTAATTGATATTTATAGGACATTCCATCCAAAAACAACAGAATACACTTTCTTCTCAAGTGCTCATGGAACATTCTCCAGGAGAAATCATGTCTTGGGTCACAAATCAAGCCTCGGTAAACTTAAGAAAACTGAAATCGTATCAAGTATCTTTTCCGACCACAAGCTATGAGAGTAGATATCAATTACAGGAAAAAAAACTGTAATCATAACAATTACATGGAGGCTAAACAATATGCTACTAAATAACCAAGAGATCACTGAAGAAATCAAAGAGGAAATCAAAAATACCAGACAAATGACAATGAAAACACAACAACCCAAAACCTATGTGATGCAGCAAAAGCATTTCTAAGAGGGTAGTTTATAGCAATATAATCCTACCTCAAGAAACAAGAAAAATCTCAAATAGACAACCTAACCTTACACCTAAAGCAATTAGAGAAAAAAGAACAAAAAAACCCAAAGTCAGCAGAAGGAAAGAAATCATAAATATCAGATCAGAAATAAAGTTAAAAGAAATGAAGGAAACAATAGCAAAGATCAATAAAACTAAAAGCTGGTTCTTTGAGAAGATAAACAAAATTGATAAACCATTAGCCAGACTCATCAAGAAAAAAAGGGAGAAGACTCAAATCAACAGAATTAGAAATGAAAAAGGAGAAACAACAACTGACACTGCAGAAATACAAAGGATCATGAGAGATTACTACAAGTAATCTTGGAAGAAATGGACAAATTCTTAGAAAAGCACACCCTCCGAGACTGAACCAGAAAGAAATAGAAAATATAAACAGAGCAATCAGAAACACTGAAATTGAAACTGTGATTAAAAATCTTGCAACAAACAAAAGCCCAGGACCAGGTGGCTTCACAGGGGAATTCTATCAAACAACTAGAGAAGAGCTAACATCTATCCTTCTCAAACTCTTGCAAAATACAGCAGAGGGAGGAACACTCCCAAACTCATTCCACGAAGCCACCATCACCCTGATACCAAAACCAGACAAAGATGCCACAAAAAAAGAAAACTACAGGCCAATATCACTAATGAACATAGATGCAAAAATCCTCAACAAAATACTAGCAAACAGAATCCAACAGCACATTAAAAGGATCATACAACATGATCAAATGGGGTTTTCCCAAGAATGTAAGGATTCTTCAATATACGCAAATCAATCAATGTGATACACCATATTAACAAACTGAAGGAGAAAAGCTATATGATAATCTCAATAGATGCAGAAAAAGCTTTCAACAAAATTCAACACCCATTTATGTTACAAACTCTCCAGACAGTAGGCATAGAGGGAACCTACCTCAACATGATAAATGCCATATATGAAAAACCCATGCCAAAATCATTCTCAATGGTGAAAAACAGAAACCGTTTCCTCTAAGATCAGGAACAAGACAAAGTTGCCCACTCTCACCGCTATTATCCAACATAGTTTTGGAAGTTTTAGCCACAGCAATCAGAAAAGTAAAAGAAATAAAAGGAATCCAAATCAGAAAAGGGTAAAACTGTCACTGTTTACAGATGACATGATACTATGCATAGAGAATCCTAAAGATGCTACCAGAAAACTACTAGAGCTAATCAATGAATCCAGTAATGTTGCAGGATACAAAATTAATGCGCAGAAATCTCTTGCATTCCAATACACTAATGATGAAAAATCTGAAACAGAAATTAAGGAAACACTCCCATTTACCATTGCAACAAAAAGAATAAAATACCTAGGAATAAACCTACCTAAGGAGACAAAAGACCTGTATGCAGAAAACTATAAGACACTGATGAAAGAAATTAAAGATGATACAAACAGATGGAGAGATATACCATGTCCTTGGATTGGAAGAATCAA
>NC_041223.1:23024486-23053587 GCF_002837175.3 Physeter macrocephalus | reverse complement strand
ATTGTGAAAATGACTATACTACCCAAAGCAATCTACAGATTCAATGCAAACCCTATCAAACTACCAATGGCATTTTTCACAGAACTAGAACAAAAAATTTCACAATTTGTATGGAAACACAAAAGACCCCGAATAGCCAAAGCAATCCTGAAAAAGAAAAACAGAGCTGGAGGAATCAGGCTCCCTGACTTCAGACTATACCACAAAGCTACAGTAATCAAGACAGTATGGTACTGGCACAAAAACAGAAATATAGATCAATGGACCAGGATAGAAAGACCAGAGATATACCCACTCACATACGTTCACCTTATCTTTGATAAAGGAGGCAAGAATATACAGTGGAGAAAAGACAGCTTCTTCAGTAAGTGGTGCTGGGAAAACTGGACAGCTACGTGTAAAAGGATGAAATTAGAACAATTCCTAACAGCATACCCAAAAATAAACGCAAAATGGATTAAAGACCAGTAATTGTAAATGTAAGGCCAGACACTATAAAACTCTTAGAGGAAAACATAGGAAGAACACTCTATGACATAAATCACAGCAAGATCCTTTTTGACCCACCTCCTAGAGAAATGGAAATAAAAACAAAAATAAACAAATGGGACCTAATGAAACTTAAAAGCCTTTGCACAGCAAAGGATACCATAAACAAGACCAAAAGACAACCCTCAGAATGGGAGAAAATAGTTGCAAATGAAGCAACCGATAAAGGTTTAACCAGCAAAATTTATAAGCAGCTCATGCAGCTCAATATCAAAAAAACAAACAACCGATTATCCAAAAATGGGCAGAAGACATAAATAGACATTTCTCCAAAGAAGATATACAGATCGCCAACAAACACATGAAAGAATGCTCAACATCATTAATCATTAGAGAAATGCAAATCAAAACGACAATGAGATATCATCACACACCGGTCAGATTGGCCATCATCAAAAACTCTAGAAACAATAAATGCTAGAGAGGGTGTGGAGAAAAGGGAACCCTCTTGCACTGCTGGTGGGAATAATGTAAATTGATACAGCCACTATGGAGAACAGTATGGAGGTTCCTTAAAAAACTACAAATAGAACTACCATACGACCCCGCAATCCCACTACTGGGCATATACCCTGAGAAAACCATAATTCAAAAAGAGTCATGTACCAAAATGTTCATTGCAGCTCTATTTACAATAGCAAGGACATGGAAGCAACCTAACTGTCCATCAACAGATGAATGGATAAAGAAGATGTGGCACATATATACAATGGAATATTACTCATCCATAAAAAGAGAGGAAATTGAGTCATTTGCAGTGAGGTGGGTGGACCTAGAGACTGTCATACAGAGTGAAGTAAATCAGAAAGAGAAAAACAAATACCATATGCTAACACATATATATCGAATCTAAAGAAATAAAAATGGTTCTGAAGAACCAAAAAAAATGTTTCTGATGAACCTAGGGGCAGGACAGGAATAATGACGCAGACGTAGAGAATGGACTTGAGGATACAGGGAGGAGGAAGGGTAGGCTGGGACCAAGTGAGAGAATAGCATTGACATATATACACTACCAAATGTAAAATAGATAGCTAGTGGGAAGCAGTTGCATAGCACAGGGAGATCAGCTTGGTGTTTTGTGACCACCTAGAGGGGTGGGATAAGGAGGGTGGGAGGGAGACACAAGAGGGAGGGGATATGGGGATATATGTATACATATAGCTGATTCACTTTGTTGTACAGCAGAAACTAACACAACATTGTAGAGCAATTATACTACAATAAAGATGTTTTAAAAAAAAGAATATCTATCGTAAAGAAGAAATATGCGTATTTAATGAGTTGCTCATATATGCCCTTGGGCATACTAACATTTCAGATCTAGAATACCTTTCTTTTGCCATTTTCTTTTCTGTGCTCTGGAATTCTAATATTTACTATGAGATTTTCCTAAAACCACCTGATGGGATGTCACTTAATCTTGGATTGCATAGTCTGATATTCAAAACATCTATTGGGTTATCCTACTGCCTTTGTGTTACCCTTTTGATTTCACTTATAATATTATATTAAAACATGTCTTTCAAAATACTCTGTAGTTACCATATTTTATCTTCCTTTCACCTCCCAACACAAGAACATGGTTCTTCAAAATCCCTACCTACAACAAGTTTGACATATAAAAAGCACCAAAATGGTTACTATCATCATTGTTGTGTGTATAGTATCCTGGACAGAAAAGTAATTATGTACAATTAATAAAATAATATTATAATAAATCTAAAAAGATTGATTACTTTTGGTCTTTTTAGTTAAGATTATTGAAGTAGCATATCAGTAGGATGTAAAAATGTCCTGTATCTTATACTTTTCTTATAGTGAGGTAATTAGAAATTATAGGGAAAACCATAGCAAAATGTTATGTATTTTTTCCTTGCATATTATATAGGAAGTATTATTATATTTGCATATATATAGGAAAATCTTCAGGCATGTTCTATGATAAATAATTAGAGCTAACAAAAGAAAAAAACAAACAAAAATGGAAGCAAAAGTGAATACCAATGAAACCCAACAATTGAAGCATACTAGCAACTTGAAAAGATCAGCCATGTTTTATTTGTTTCTCCATTTATCTTCTCTTCTCTCTTGAGTACACTTTGAACAGTCTGTCTACCAAGTTCAAATATTTCATATCTAAAGTAATAGTTACCATTTAACAGGATAATAGCCAACCCCATGTTAGAACTTTATCCAAATTCTTGATTAAGATTTCATATTCAATCAGGATATAGTGAAAGGATATGGCTTATTTTATTCTGAACTTATATAGTAGATATTCTCTTAAGTGGCATTCAATTATTGGTTTTGTCAGAGAAACTTTCCCTATGTATTTTACAGTGAACACCAACTAGGTATCCCATGGGACACTGAACTCTGGGATCATGATGTCTACTCTCCCATAAATCCTTGTTCTTCTCCTTTGACTAGTTCCATCTCTTTATGTCAAGTTGTTATCGAGACTACATTATTTCATTAAATATGATGTAAATTGATTAAATATAAATAGAAAAAGGCTAGTAGTTTGGAGAAATCTAAACTGAATGTTTCAGACTTGATAATGCCCTATCCTGTCAGCATTGGAATATATAGTTTAAAAATGCACTCAAATTAAGACAAACGTAAAGAAAATGGGGATGATATTTTAAATTAGAGAACAATTCTACAAGTAACTGCTTTGCAACAACTCTTTGTCACTTCACTCTAAATAAAAATTACACTGGAAATGATATATAGGATATTATGGATATGGTTATTTAAGAAATATCCAGAGGACATCCAGATGGACTCATTAAAAGTAGGTTTTGCTTTACATCAATTTATTGGTCAAAGATGCACATGTATACGATTCCACTTATCTTTTAGGTCTGAATCCAGAGTTCAGTTACTGTTGGTTTATAAAGTAGTACTCAATGACTAGTATCCTGTGTCCCCATCTCTCCGGAGATGTGTTTCCTGTTTCTCTGTGGGTTTTTTTCCCCTACAAAATTAGATAGTTTCTAAAAATAACTGAATAAAAATGATAAGACAACACAGCAGGTGATGATTAACTTGGTAAAAGCTATGTAGTTAGTACTAATAGACATAATCCTGTTCTAAATTACTAGAAATCCGTTGAGAATAACAGTTCATCCAGTGGTCAGATTAATTGTTTTAGTGCCTCATAGATTAAACTGAGAACTTCAGAGGTTATTTCCTAGATGGTGTCATGCAAAGCATTTTATTTTTTGTAGACTTTAATATCAAGCCACATTTCGTCACCCTTAGTCACTGTAAATTGAACTGCATCTGTTATTCATGGGTCAATGTGAAAAGTAATGACTTAAGAAATTATTATATTTTTCAAGGAGAAGTAAACACATTTTGCAAAAGCTTGAATTCAAGATAAGATACATGGTTTATAACATGGCCCTTTCTCTCCAGATTTTTGGGGCCCTCCTCTTCTTTTTTTTTTTTTTCAATGTTGAAAATGGAGAGTATTTGATTTTTTAAAAAGGTTTTTATTAATACATGTTTTTATCATGTTTGGCAGTTGAAAAGTGCCTAATATTATCATCATACTGACTTCACAGATTCTATTTGCCAGAGGTGGATGCAAATGACAACTCTTCTAAAAGCAAGCAGGTATAGGCCTGGCTCCTAAACTGCTCAAAAGGAAGCTGACATTTCAACATTAAAGATCAATGCACTGGATCATTCATTGTTCTATTCATAACAAACTGTCTACATTACAAAATCCTGGCAACACATTCTAGGCATTATGCTGTATATCCCTCTATTTTCAGTCTGGAAAGCTTTTATTAATTCATAAAAGGATTTTCTCAGCCGAGAGAAACTGGAAGCTGGCAGAGCAAACAACAAAAACAGAGCCACTCATTTCCCAGCTGAAAGATTTGACCAGATTCATTAGCATTTGAATTTCTTCTGAAAAATTCCACCCATCACTGATTACCATATATATTTTTAATGTATTACTGCAGACTTATATTTCTATGCCTTTTCATCCAATTATGTTTTATAGAATATTTTTCATTTATAATGTTCTAAGCATAGTTTACTACACATTACTCCAATGTTATCATTTTCTTCTCTTTTGGAAAGGCTACAAATAGAGTCATAGTATAAGTGTTACCCAGAACAACAAATTATATCCTTTAGACTTGAAGTTGTTCAGGGTTTGCCCACTAAGCCTTTTATCTGCCACAGTCTCATCAAGGTCATGACAAAAAAAAAGAATTAAGACATTGTACCATTTGCAGTTAACAATTACTAATAAGTTCATAAGTGATAACTGATAAAGTAAAGAAAGTAATGCTACCATAACCATTGGAGTTTTCCAAAATATGAATTTTTAATATAATTCCCTAAAAAGCTTCACAATATAACAAACAGTGCTTACTTTCTTTGTAAAGATTTAATACATGCAATCATTTGCATGAAATGCACTAATCTTTATGTGTGTCTCAGAGATGTTTACTTATATATACACTTAAATAATCACAAACAGGTGAGATGCAGAATATTTCACTAAGATACACTAAAATGCCCCTTTTCCCCTATACCACCTTCCAGAATACATACATTTATCCTGACTTCTAACTGAATATTCTGACTTCTGATTCTGACTTCTGATGATTCTGTCATCAGCAATGTATGCTGCGTCTTCTTGAATTAATAAAAATGGAGTAAAACTGTGTACTCTTGTTTCTGTTTCCTTCAATTAGTAAAATTTTTTTTTTTTTTTTTTTTTTTTTCGGTACGCGGGCCTCTCACTGTTGTGGCCTCTCCCGTTGCGGAGCACAGGCTCCGGACGCGCAGGCTCAGCGGCCATGGCTCACAGGCCCAGCAGCTCCACGGCATGTGGGATCTTCCCGGACCAGGGCACGAACCCGTGTCCCCTGCATCGGCAGGCGGACTCTCAACCACTGCGCCACCAGGGAAGCCCAGTAAAATATTTTTAAGATTGATCCATCTTGTGGTATTAGTAGTTCATTCTCTTTAATTGCATTGTTGTAATCCATCTTATTATTATAACACAGTTTATTTTTTAATAGCTTTATTGAAATAAAATTCAGGTACCATGAAATTTACTCTCTTAAGTCAGTAAATTCAGTGGTATTTAGTATATTTTCAGAGTTGGTCAACTATCACCACTGTCTAATTTTAGAACATCACTCCAAGAAGAAACCCCCTACACTTTAGTAGTCAATCCCCATAACCTCTCCCCCTAGCCCCTGGAAACCATTCATCTAATTTCTGTCTTGTAAGTTTGTCTATTCTGGACTTTCAAATAAGTGGAATCATACACTATGTACCACTGTTTGTTTATCCATCTATCTGTTGAGGGACATTCAGTTTTTTCCAGTTTGGGGCCATTATGAATAATGCTGCTATGAAAATTTTTGCTTACTTTTTTTATCATTCACATTAATTTCTGGGTTTTATAAATTATAACTTTAGATGACCAGAAACTGCTGAACATTTTTCTAAAGTGGTTGTACAATTTTCTAATTCTAATTCTCCAGGAATGTACAAGAGTTCTGATTACACCAAACTTCTCCAACACTTAGTATTACTAGTGTCGTTAATAGTATCCATTAGAGAATTTATATAGTAGAATCCCATTGTAATTTTCATTTACATATCCATGATAATAACTGATGTTAAACTGTTGCCTAATTGTCCATCTTCTTTTGTGAAGAGTGGGTTTGAATATTTGATTGTTTTTATTGGGTTCTTTGTTTTCTCATATTGAGTTGTCAGGGTTTTTTATACATTCTTGATGTAAGACTTTGGTACATAGATGTGTTAATTTTATTTGATCCCAATGTATTTAGCAGGACTTCATATTTTCTTAATGATATCTTTTGAAGACAAGACAAGTTTAATTTTGAAGAAGTTAAATGTATGTTTTTTTCTATAGTTAGTGCTTTTAATTCTATCTGATAAATCTTTGCTTATACCAAGTGTGTGTTTTTTCTCCTAAATTTTTACCATTTACTTTCTTCATCTAAGTTTATTTTTTAATGTGTTGTGAGGAAAAAGATGAGGTTCATTTTTTAATGGCTATCCAATTGTTTCAGCACTATTTGGTGAAAATACTGTCCTTTCCAAGTTGATACCATTTTTGAAAATCTATTGACCATATATGTTATAGATTGTCTTGTAAATCCCCTATTCTGGAGAAGTTCATTGAGCTATGTGTGTTTGCTTATGCCACCACCACACTGTCTTGAATGCAATAGCTTTATAATAAGACATGAAATCAGATAGTGAAATCCCCCAACTGTTTTTCTCTTTCAAAATTGTTTTTGGGTACATATTTTTCTTCACATCTCCAAATGTAAACGATCAATTTCTAAGAAAAAAAAGATGCCAGGAATTTGATTGGTATTGTTTTGAATTTTGAATCAATTTGAGGAGAATGATATATTTAGCAATATTGAGTCATCCAATTCATGATTAGGATAAATGTCTCCATTTACGTCTGTTTAGTTTCTGTAAACATGGTTTATGCTTTTCAGTGTACAAGTGTTGTACATAATTTGTTAAGCATATTCTCTTCGTTTGAGGAGAAGCCACCAAGAGAAAATATTTTAAAATCACATATTAAGCAGAGGATTGAATCTTGAGTATATAAAGAACTCTAAAATATATAAGGAAGTTTAAGAGAGAAATTGCTCTGTATCCTATTTGTGGTCATGGTTACATGAATCTATCCAAATTTTAAAACTCATAGGACTACACACCAAAATAGTGTGTTATTAATCACTATTACTAAGTCTAACTTTTAAAAAAAATTAAAATCTATAAAACAGTATTACTATTGTTCCTTAAATAATCATTGTCATTATTTATATAAACCTGCATAATTTCCACGCAGGGTTTTCTTTATTCCTTTCTTAAGTTTTCTGCTCCCACCTGAGATCACTACTTTTCAGCTCAAAGATCTTCTTTATTATTGATATTTATAGTATTGCAGTTTTGTTGGTGACACGTTCTCTCAATGTCTGTTATTTAAAACATCTATATGGCATCTTAGTTGTTCAAGGATATTTTTGCTGGTTATAGAATTCTAGGGAGAAAAATGTTTCTTTTATCACATCAAAGACATCATTTTATTGATTTCTGGCTTCCATGATTCTGTGGGAGAGTGTGTCATCAAGTTTAGTGTTGCCCTTTCAACAATAATTTGTCTTTTTTCTCCTCAACTACTTTTTAGATTTTCTCTTTATCTTCCATTTTCAGCAATTTGATTCTGATATGCCTAAATAATTAATTCTACTCCCCCAGTTAATTCAAAGTGCTTCTTGGAAGTTAATGACATTCTTTAATGTATTGTTGATCTCTTTCATCAGTTTTTGAAATTTTTTCACAATTTTTTCTTAAAACACAATTTCTTGCTATGTTCTTTCTCTCCTTTCCTTTTCTTCAGGAACTCCAAAGTTTATGTCAGAATCTGACAGTGTCTCTTCATGTATCTCATGTTTTGTTGTGTTTTATTTTGTTATTTTTTAAATTATTTTTCTCTGAGCTTCAGGTTTGGTGGTTTCCATTGATTTCCTCTTCAAGTTTCTGATTTTTCTTCTGCTGTTTTCTTCTTATATAAACACATCCAATGAATCCTTAATTTCAGTCACTAATTTTTCAGTTTTAGTTTGCATATTTGATTCTTTTTAAAGAAATATAATTTCTCTGTTGAAATTATTAGGTTTTTTATCCAAAAGACTTAACCGTTTTCTCCATTTTTTCTTAACATGTTTATAGGAGTAATACTAAGACTTTTTCTGCTAATTTTAACATATGAATTATATAAATGCATGGTTGTATTGCCTCTATTTTCCTTGGACCGCATTTTCTTGCTTTGGATCACGTATCTTGCTTCTAAATATATCTCTCAATTTTTACTAAATGTCAGACATTGTTTCTAAAATGACAAAGAGGCTGAACTTGAGATGCATTTCCCCTGAGGCAACATACATTTATCTATTTTAGGTAGCCAATGATGGACTGATCACATTGATCCAATCAAGAATTAAGCATGGGGCTTCCCTGGTAGCGCAGTGGTTGGGAGTCCGCCTGCCGATGCAGGGGATACGGGTTCGTGCCCCGGTCCGGAAGGATCCCACGTGCCGCGGAGCGGCTGGGCCCGTGAGCCGTGGCCGCTGAGCCTGCGCGTCCGGAGCCTGCGCTCCGCAACGGGAGAGGCCACAACAGTGAGAGGCCCGCGTACCGAAGGAAAAAAAAAAAAAAAAAAAAAAAAAAGAATTAAGCATGACCAGGGATCGGTTGAAGCTTGCATCACTCTAATTTTCATGTTGGTTTCAAAGATCTTGAGAATATGACCTGTCATGTGTTTGCTGAACACCTGTCCCTCTGTCAGGACTTTGACTTTTAAGCAGTGTTCAACTGTATGAATTTCATTCCACGTTTCCATCCTGACTCCAAGCTGCCTAGCACTTAGTTACAGTCCACTGGGAGAAAATTGGCAGCTCTGCATTTAGGCTTTCCAGATTTCAAACTGTCACATCAGCCAATGCAGCAATCAAAAGCTCCTCTGGCTTATCTTTACCCCAGCAGAGTCTTTCTGCTTAAGGCAAGCTTGATCCTCAGTCCATGCCCAGATCTGCAAATGCCCTTGGAGAAAAAATTGGGGTTAGCGAGTGCAGAGTGGACATCCACTTAACTGGAAAGGTCTCTTTTCTGTCTAACGTCTTCTAAAATAATATGTTTTTGTAATAACTTTTTCCCTAGTTTAAATAGTGGAAATGATTTATTATGTAGAAGCTGCCATAGCTTCTACATAATAATTGGAAGCAGAAATACGTCTGATGGATGTTTAAGTGGGTTTGGGTAGATATTTTGGGGATATGCTGCATGACTGAAGATGACATATCACAGAACCTACCTTTAAAGTGAAACTTATTAATAGACTAAGATGAAGGAATATCACCCAGAAGGATGCAGAATTTTCTAAATGCAATTACTTATTCTCTAAAGGACATAAAGAATATCAATTCAGAAATAATTTAGTCTGTCCACTATGAAATAAGTACTTACAAACTATTGAAATGACTGGATGCCCAGTGGTATTTATAAAAATGTGAAGTGTATAACTTCATATTTTCCCTTGATCACTAATTTAAATAACTTTTTCATTTATTTTTCATGGTCCTTTAATTGCCTGTCTTCCTCAAACATTTATTAATGATCTACATAAAAGAAAAATAACAAAATAAACACGGCCAGTGAGATCCCAAAGTTAAGAATAACTCAAGTAGACTCAGTAAAAAAACAAACAAACACAAAAAAATAAACAAACTGTTTAGCTCAGGTCCCCCAGTTAATAGATTCAAAACTATCAAATATTAGTAGTTTTTTAATGCTTCCCTAGTAAACTCACAATAATAAGCTCTGCCATGACTGCTTCCTTCTTCCTTCTCTTTCACTTTTAATCTTTTTTTTACTTTTAAAATTGACTTTTGAACTCCACTGTTTAAAACACAAGGAAGGAACATAGTGAAGCAAGCGGCATCCTCACCTTGCTTAGCTCAGAGGTTTTACTTTATCATTCCCTCATCCTTAGGTCAAATGAAAGCGAGTCTAGTACATAGTACCTATTCAATAAATATTTCTTGAATAATTAATGAATCTCATTCAGGGAATACAGGAATAAATTATTGAATGAGTAAAAAAGAATATCACTTTAAGATTAGGAACCCCTGAGAAAATTATTTTGTTTCAGATAACATAATATTCTCAAGTCAATTTATTCCTTTCTTTTTTTCATTTGAGTAGAATGGAATATTTCTCACCCATTCTTACTTAACATTCCTTGTGTATCCTTGCTGTCTTTTTCTGTAAACTGAATATCAATTGTCCTTTAATAGTTGATCTTCGGTTGTTGTCTAAGTTACATTTCACAGTAAGTAACAACATTTCTAATGCTGTTATAGTAGATGGATTTAATTTGCCATCTCAATGCTTTTGTACTTGAATAAGCACCTGTGCTATTTCTACTAGTCTTATGAAAAGATTCTCATCAAAAAATATACTTTGCCTGCCAGCATATTATTTTACTTACTATTTTACCTATTTTACTCTATATAAATTATGAGATAATAGAAAAATAGATTAAATATAAAAGAAAAAATGATAAATTAACTTCAGCAAAATTAAAACTTTTGTTCATCAAAAGACACAATTAAGAAAGTAAGTCAGGGCTTCCCTGGTGGCGCAGTGGTTGCGCGTCCGCCTGCCGATGCAGGGGAACCGGGTTCGCGCCTCGGTCTGGGAGGATCCCACATGCCGCGGAGCGGCTGGGCCCGTGGGCCATGGCCGCTGAGCCTGCGCGTCCGGAGCCTGTGCTCCGGGACGGGACAGGCCGCAGGGGAGGCCGGCCCGCATAAAAAAAAAAAAAAAAAAAAAAAAAAAAAAGAAAGTAAGTCAGTAAGCCATAGTCTGAGGAAAAATATATGCAATCAATACACCAGGTAATGAGGATAGATAAGAATTCTAAAAGTCAATAATAAAAAGATAAATCAATAAAAATGGGAAAAATCTTGAACATATGTTTCACAAAATTAGACAAAGTACCTAATAAGCACATAAAATATGCTCAACATTATTAGATGTCAGGGAAACATAAAATCAAAATGAGTTTTCACTATATATTCCTGGAATGGCTGAAAGTTTAAAAGATCAATAACACCAAAGGTTGGTATGGATATAGAGCAACTGGAACTCTTTTAATTACTAGTGGGAGAGAAACATGGTGAAGCAACTTTAGAAAACTGACAGTTTCTTTTAAGGATAAAAATTCATCTACCTTATGATCTAGTGATTCTGTTTCTATATATTTATACAAGATACATGAAAATATACCCATTATACTATTTGTACAAGAATATTCATAACATCTTAATTCACTATAGCCAAACCCAAGAATGCTCAAGAACAGGAAATGAATAAAAACCTAGTATGCCCATACTATGTAGTACTACTCAGTAATAATAGTATTTGTAGATGAATCTCAAAATTATTATGGCTACTGTAAGTAACAAGAGACAAACGAGTATATTACATGTGATTCCACTTACAGGAACTTCTATAGGTGAAAGTAAGCTATGGTGATGGGTTCAAACAATAGTTGCCTCAGGAAGTAGGGGTGGGGATTGACTGGGAGGAAGGGATGCAAAGGCACTTTATGGGCTGATGGAAATGTTCCTATCATGATAGTGCTGTGAATTACCCAGGTGTATGCATTTGTCAGTTCATTAAACTATAAACATAAGATATACACATTTCACTATATAATTTCTCTAAATATAAAATATGCCTCGGTTTATAATAAATAACTAAAATAAAAACATAAAACAAAAAGAAACCAATATTTTAAGTGTAGATTTTCAAGATTTGTCTGTCAGAATTTCATCCAATGCTATTTTACAATATGAAGTAGAACTCTTCTGAAGAATTATCAAGAACAACCTGAGAGCGTCAATTATCTCCATTTTATAGAGTGAAAAATTAAGACTCAGGAAGAATATGTAATTTAGTCAAAGCTACACAACTCTTAAAGCAATATATTCAGGATTTTAAATATGGTTACACTGTGATGACAGCCTGAACTCCTTCCCCTTGCTATGCTGCTTTTACATATGCTATTTTAACTCTGATCTCTCCTACATAATAAGCTTATTTTAGCGAAAAACAAAATTGGTATTATGACTTTTGGGTAGCAAAAAATTAGAAACAGCTTATGGTATATATTAATAAAATAAGACTGTATGATTATGAATTGATTTAATACTGGAATGTAAAATTGACCTAAGAACTTTAGGTCACCCTAGTTTGGGAAAAACATTGGGAATGAAAGGGAGATACACTGACTATGACAGATTATACTTCTCTATAAGGAGAGGTGAAAAATTATATACATGCTGGAGAATACACAATGATAGTACTAGTAATCACATAGAAGCTACATTATTTTTGCTCTAAGTTTTCAAAATAAATTGTCAGACTTATAAAGGTATAATTTACATACAGTAAGTGAAAACTTTCTAGATGTCCCCTCATTCTGTGCGTTTGTAAAAACTCATGCAATTGAATAACCACCACCACAACCAAGATATAAAATACTGTCATCATCTGAAAGTTCCCTGATTAGAGTCTGCTCCTGTCCATCACCCCCAATCTATAGAAACTACTGATTGCATTTTTGCCCTCTAGTTTTGTAATTTTCCAGAATTCAGATAAATGGAGTAATACAGTATTCAGTGTTTTGACAACCACCTTCTTCTACTAGACATCATTATTTTGCGATTACTCATGTTGTAACATGTAACATTAGTTCATTCCTTTTTATTGCTGAGTAGTATGCATTGCATAAATATTCCACAGTTTGCTAATTAATTCACCAGTTCATGGATATTTGTATTGTTAACAGCTTGAGGGATTATCAGTAGAGCAGCCCTAAATATTGGCATCCAAGTTCTGTGCAAACATGTGTCTTCCTTAATCTTGGTTAAGTACCTAGGAATGGGATTTCTGGATAGTATGGTAAATGTATGTTTAACATTATAAGACTCTGTCAAACTATTTTGCAATGTGGATGTAACATTTTGTGTTCCCACCAGCAATTATGAAAGGCCAGTTGCTTTCATCCTTACAAGAATGTGTTAACATCAGTTTTTATTTATTTGATCCATGCTAATAAGTATGTAGTATTATCTATATGTAGTTTTAATTTGCATTTTCTTAATGATTTATGACATTCATGTACTTATTTGCCAGTTGTATATCTTCTTCATATAAAGTGCTGCTCAAAACTTTTATGCATTTTAATTAGGTTGTTTCCTTTCTAATGAAATTTGAGTTCTTTATATATCTTGGTTATCAATACTTTATCACCAATATACTTTACAAATTTTTTCTTTCTGAATATGACTTGTAATTTTATTTTCTTTTGAAGAAATAATGTTTTTTTTGAAGAACAAAAATGTTTAATGTTTATAACTTCCAGTTTATCAAAGTTTTCCTTAATGAATTGTGCTTTTTATGGCCCATCTTCCTAACAAAAGTTCACAAATATTTCTCCCATATTTTCTAGAAGTTTTATAGCTTTAGTTTTAAACTTAGGTTTATGATTCATTTCAAGTTAATTTTTTGTATAATGCAAGGTATGAGCTGACTTTTTTTGCATGCAGATATCCAATTGTTTCAGCACCATTTGTTGAAAGCAGTATTTTTTTCTCCATTTAATTCCCTTGAAAAATACATCAAAATTGACCTTATGCCAATGGTTATATTTCTGGCCTCTTCTCTTTTAGTCCATATATCAATTGTTCCTCCTTTCACTAATATCACATTGCCTTGATTACAGTAGATTTATATTAATCTTGAAATCAAGTAGTTTAAAACATATATATGTATATATCATCTCCTTTTATTATGTAGTATCTTAAATTTCTGAATACACCTGAATTTTTTCCAGAAATTTTTTCTTCTCAATTATTTCGTCTGCTCTATATTTAGTCTAAAATGTGAAATATTACCAAATCATGTTTTTAAAGCACAATTTAGCACTTTTATAATCCAACATATCCCCAAGATCATTACATCATCACCATTAACAAATAAGGCCTCTATCTTTCTCTAATTTGAAAATATTTCTCTGTATAATTCAATTTGCTTAATATGAATGGTAAGTTATATAACATACTTATATCAGACTATTTTCAAGAAGACTTGAAATGGATTATGAGAACGAAGATATGCATATAATAAGAATAATAAAATAGATATTACTAAGTTTTTCCCAGGCCTCTTTGCCTTTTAGGTAAAAATGGGTTCATGGTAGTAGTCATCACTCCGTCAAAGAAAAAAAAAAAAATGTTCCCTAACCCTACTTACTCATGTAAGAACTTCTAGTCACATTCAAAGTCACTCCCTGTCATTTCTGAGAGTCCCCATGCAGTTGCTAACATGTAATTAAGAACTAGAATGTCAGCCAAAGTTATCCTCAATGCCTGTCATATTTTCCATTTCTGCTCTGATCCTTAGTCTATGTCAATCTCAGTTTCCCTCAAAACCACTTGACAAAATCTTACCATTGTACCTTTGGCATATGTTCAATATAAGAGTCAAAAACTCAATAAGACTTTTATAGTTAAAAGAAAGGTCAATTATATGACTCAATGTTGTAAAGTCAAATGTATAACATTACAATAGTTTTCACAGAAAGCTCTCTTGTAGAGAGTTCCGTAACATGGTTCAAAGATTTATAATTCTGCCAGTCTAATTGAATCCAATTCAGTATATACAGAGAATCAAGGAACTGGAATTAATATCTACCTCTGAGACTATACATAAATTATTCTTATTCCTTTCTATCAATTTTGAACATACTCAGTGTTCAATTTTTTTAACTATATTATCCTGCTGATATAGTGTTGCCATTTCTACCTATTTGGGACATTGTCAGCCAAAACAAGTATAACTTGAAATTATTAAGTGAGTTATAGTTTGAGTAAACAGACAATGCCATACTATACTGGGCCTCTAACATACTGCAGGAATCAAATTCAAAGGATTGAGTATTATCAAGCCAATCACTACACTTTTTATACCAATAACCCATCAACTTTATGGAATCTGGCTACTCTTTCTGCCACACTAATGAAACTGCCTTTTTTTAAGATCATTTGTGATCCCGTGAATATCAAATCTAATCATCTATTCCTAGTCTTCAGTATCTCTCTGCAGCACTTTATGTAATTGACCAGATGATACTTCTTAAATATTTATTCTTCCTTGGCTTACAAAACACAGTCTGCAACTAATTCTCTCAAAAATTTTCCCTCATTTCCTTAACCCAGATTTTTTATGATCTGTCATCTGGACAGGTGGCAAACTTCCTATCTTATTTCTGAATCACCTATCTGTTGACCTTCTAGCTTCTCCCACTGCCAAAAAAAAAAAGTATATTTTCTGAAAAATAAATCTTTTTTTACCAATTAACTCATAAATTGTCAGATTTCTGATTAAACAAGGCATATTGAACAAATAAGCTTAATATAGCCCTCTCATGAATTATTAAAAAGAAATAACAAATAGATTTTTTAAATGGCTAAACTGGTCAGATGGGTTCACTGGTGAATTATACCAAACATTTAAGGAAAAAAGTATACCAAGTTTCTACAATCTCTTCCACAAGATAAAAGCAGAAGGAATATTTTCTAACTCATTTTGTGAGGCCAGCATTACCCCAATACCAAATCCAGGCAAAGACTTTACAAGAAAGTATAGACAAATATGTCTCATGAATATAGATTTAAAAATTCTCAACAAAATATTAACAAACCAAATCCAACAATGTATAAAAAGAATTATACGCAATTATACACTACAACCAAGTAGGATTTATCCCAGATATGTAAGACTGGTTCAACATTCAAATATTAATTAATGTGGGCTTCCCTGGTGGTGCAGTGGTTGAGAATCTGCCTGCTAATGCAGGGGACACGAGTTCGAGCCCTGGTCTGGGAGGATCCCACATGCTGCGGAGCAACTAGGCCTGTGAGCCACAACTACTGAGCCTGCGCGTCTGGAGCCTGTGCTCTGCAACAAGAGAGCCCGTGGTGGTGAGAGGCCCGTGCACCATGATGAAGAGTGGCCCCCGCTTGCCACAACTAGAGAAAGCCCTCACACAGAAACCAAGAACCAACACAGCAAAAATAAATAAATTAATTAATAAACTCCTACCCCCAACATCTTCTTTAAAAAAAAAATTAATTAATGCAATTTATCACATCAATAGGCTAAAAAAGAAAAATCACATGATCATATCAATAAATGCAGAAAAAACATTTGACAAAAGCAAACACCCATTTATGATAAAAATAGTCTTTTTAAGAAATGGTGCTGGAACAACTAGATATTCACATGCAAAAAAATGAATCTAGACACATATCTTACCCCCTTCAAAAAATTAACTCAAAATGGATCATAGACCTAAATGTAAAGCACAAAACTATAAAATTCCTAGAAGATAATGAAGGAGAAAATCTAGTTGACTTTGGACATGGCAATGACAGTTTAGATACAGCACCAAAGGTACAAACCATGAAGGAAATAATTGATATATTAGATTTCTGAGGAGCAACATTAATTTAGAAGAAAATTATGTTTTTCCTTCAAATTTCTGAGGGAAAATAATTTTATACCTGGAATTTCTATATCCAGCAATATTTTCAATTAAGTAGAGGCTAAAATAAAAGCATTTCTGACAGGCAAGTTCTCAAATTTTTGATCTCCCATGCACTCTTTTGCAGGAAACTACTGGAGGATGTGCTCCACCAAAAAGAGAGAGTAAACCAAAACAGAATGTGGTAGACACTCTCAGGAGCTGTCCAGATTCCTCCTTATTAAGGTCATATTTCTTCAACTGTTGGCAGAACTGTTCTTCATCTGCCTCAGCTTCACTCTATGTATGTATCTGCAACTGTTCTTCATCTTTTGATCCCTTTAGGAACTGCCTCAGGTGCAGAGACTTGCTTTACCCAAGATAATGGCATTTACCTGGGTGGGTCATATCAAAGACATGACCAAAGGGTAGTTATAAAGACCTGCACATTTTGACTTACGCTGGGACAACTCCTGAAGAGCCATTCTAACTCTAGGAATTCTTTTATGATCAGCCAAGTTTCATTGAACCCATACTGCAAATCAACCTTCCTCTCTGACAAGGCTTGCTTCTTCCCCTCTCTTCCCACTGGTTGATCCCAAGGTATGTCTTAATGAACATTCTACACCCAGATCAACCTCAGAGTCTGGAGAACCCAACCTGTCTCATAAGTAATGGAATGAGATTCAAAAACAAGAAGTTTAATAAAGAGCAAGATGAAGATAATCACTCAGATAATGGTGAAGGGAAATCCTAGGTCAACATCCATACAGTGGACTCAGAGAGCACACAGTTCTGGCTAGAGCAGAAAGTCAAAGCATTCCAGGAAAAAAATATCCAATAAAAAGATGAAATTTATAGCATTCTGAATATTTTGATCATGCTGTGAAGAGATTTATTTTTCTGTGATAAATGCTGGGGATGAAATAATTATGACCATAAAAAACAAAGCACAATCAGAGACAACTTGCAATATGTGGGGAAAATGAATGTTGTTCCAGAAAGTAAATGTAATCAATAATACCTTTCACAAGTCAAATAAGAATAATATGCATGGTCATAATAATGCAAAACTGAATATTAAGCTCACCAAAGTTTATTACCTAACTGTTCTGTGGAGGAAGTATATTAGATATCAATTATTCACTTTTGGAATAATCAGGTATTTCATTTTGATATATCAATAGACAATGTTGAAAACTGAAGAGCCATGTATACAAATTTTGCAAGATATTTAGAGATGTAGAAAAAAGCAGCAAAAAGTTCAAGATGAGAAATGGAGGGAAGGGATGAGAAGTTCATAGTTTTAAACTTAGAAACTATTAAAAATATACATTTATAATTTTTGTTAAAATATTCTCAGGAACATTTTATCTTATTAACTTCCAATAGTTTCCAGTATATTTGTCTCCAAAATGCTAATTCCCCTTTGTTGTGGTCTGAATATGTGTGTTCCCCAAAATTCATCCAATGTGATGGTATTTGAAGAGGGGGCCTTTGGGAAGTAATCGAGTTTGGATGAAGTCATGAGAGTGTGGCTTTCATGATGGGATCAGTGCCCTTATAAAAAGAGACACCAGAGATCTCTCTCTCTGAACATGCACAATGAAAAGGTCATGTGAGCACACAGAGAGATGGTGGCTAGCTATAAGCCAGGAAGAGAGCTCTTGCCAGAAACTGATGACGCTGGCACCCTGATCTCAGATTTCCAGCCTCCAGAACTGTGAAAAAGTCAATTTTTGTTGTTTAAGCCACCAGTCTATGGCATTTGGTTACAGCAGCCCAAGCTGATGAATACACCCTTAATAGCATTTCAGATTTTTTCATATGCATCTTATATTCCAGGCACACAGTTCTCCAACCATGCCATACCTTTCATTCCTCTATACCTTATTAGCTTTCAACTTGTTTTCCCTTTTGCTATAATGATTTTGCTCACTTAATACATTTGGCAAACTCCTCATTCTTTTCCCAAATCAATCAACTGTACCACTTCCAGGAAGATTTACCCAGCTCATCTGAACAGAATTAAGCACTCTTCTTACTAGTACTTAATCATATTGAACATATTTCTATTATAGAATTATCATGTTGTATTGTTTTAATTATGTTTGCTTGCATAGTTTTCCAATTGACTACAGATTCTAAAAGTAGGAATATTATTTATTAATCTCTGAATGAATTGTTGTCTAACACAGTGATTGTTATACATAGAAAATCTTGCTAACTTCAATCAACACACACAAAAATAATGTTTTGATAACTTTGCCTCAACTTCACTCTATGTATGTATCTGCAATTTGTCTTTTCCTCTTGGCTGTTTCCCTCTACACATCATTTGTTTATCTGTAGTATTTGGAAAATTTCTGTGACCTTGTAAAAAAATAATCCAAGAATTCAACTCATAGAACACACATAAAAATCTGTTTTAACATCCAAAACTATATTTACTTTTGATTTTAAATTGAAATAATTGGACTTATATAAAATTGAAAGAACTTTTAAAATAATGTTTTCTTAAAGTGGAAGAATTATAAAATTCCTCACGTTTTTAATATCAAAGACTAAATATCAATATTATTGGTGTACAAAACTTCTAAGACAATTCTCTTTAAAACAAATTTTGATGAAGTTTTACAATCTCATCTGGTTACTGTGGTGATGAGTTAATCTGCAATGTAATTTTGTGTATTAGCACTATTGCCTGTTTCTTACATTTACTAATAGAACTATAATTGAAGTATCAGGAAGAATATAGAAATCTGATATTATACGATGATTTGTAAACGTGTGTTGTTGAAATACTAAGCAAGTTAAAACTTTATATACATTTACAATATATATATACACAACGATGTTTACCCAACAACTTCAAATATTTCTTTTCTAAAAGATTTCAAAAATATCAGTCTCAATCTCTTATCCTGCTCCACTGGGATCATTACAGGACATATTTCCAAGTACAGGAAACATGAAAATAATAATATTCAGTCAGCGTTTTCTATGAAAAAGCCAATTTAGCAATAGCCAACACTCTACTGACAGACTTAGTTGGGTATGCCCTGTGAGGTAGAGGTACCTAAAGCAGTTGCTTCCAACTACCTAACACAATTGTTACTGAGACCACTGACATTACCCACTGCCTCCCACCTCTTTATTTAGGTATAATCTACATGTAATAAAATTCACCCATAGAAGTTCTGAGTTTGATGAACATCGAGATCTGTATTCAGTCATGTAACCACTGCCTCAATCAAGATATAGAATATCACTATCACCCCAAAGGTTTCCTTTTGCCTTTTACATCTCCTGAAACCAGTTAAATATTTTTGTTTACCATTTCACCCATTCCTTCCTCTTTATGATATATTATTATATCCAGCTCATTTACAGCACGACTCTGGGACAAACTGCTATTTTCTTAGATGAATCAACTCTTTCTCAAATCACCTTCTGGGTTCTGGCTTCCACAGAGTTGTTCTGAATGACACAACTCATATATGACCCATCACATTCTTTCATACTGAACTCAGGAAGGGTTTACATAACTAATCCTTCTACTGCAGAGTTTATTTTTAAATGAAGACTCATATCCCATATGTAATTTTTAATTTTAGGTCCCATACAAATTATTAAACTCAGAGTCATTTCAAAATTGCCGACAGCCACTGCCCTGAGTTCAAATCTTCAATTCACTTGCCAAGTGCCATACAAGTCATTAGAAATGAAAAGATAACTCAGAAAAAAGTATACATTAAAATACATGAACTTAAAATACATAAACAACTGAATTTATCACTTACAGAGACAATTTTAAATATTTATATAGAGAAAACAACACTGATTTCTACATTGATATATTAATCTTATTTAAAGTCTCCAAAAATAAAATTAACAAAATCTAAAATACTTTTGATAAAAATACTAGATTAAATGTCATAAGATTAGCAATAAAAATAAAATTAATGTAACATTTTTTGCAGATATAGAATTAAAATATTCCAGTGACAGGAAACAGGTGTCCAACAATTACTTCGGTTTTCAGTTCCACAGTTAATAGTGATCACAGACAATCTAAGAGCCTAAACAGGAGGGAAAGCAAGAAATTGAAAGGTATGGAGACACGTTCCCTTAAAAAAGTTAAAGAGGGGCTTCCCTGGTGGCGCAGTGGTTGCGCGTCCGCCTGCCGATGCAGGGGAACCGGGTTCGCGCCCCGGTCTGGGAGGATCCCGCGTGCCGCGGAGCGGCTGGGCCCGTGGGCCATGGCCGCTGAGCCTGCGCGTCCGGAGCCTGCGCTCCGCGACGGGAGAGGCCACGACAGTGAGAGGCCCGTGTACCGCAAAAAAAAAAAAAAAAAAAGTTAAAGAAATAAATTTATGTTTGGCCCTAAAAGGAGGCAAGACTAAGGGCATTCTTGATAGATATCTTGAAATGGTTCATGGGTTCCCATTAAAATGAATGAGAAGACAGGATGTATGTTTCTCTAGAAGGCTGAACTTGATTGACTAAATGATGACAGAAGCAGAATTTACAAAAAAGGAAAATTTGTCCATATAATAGGCAAGAATATCTGTCTAAATTAGTGGTCTCAGCCTGGCGTGATTTTCTGCCAAATGGGACATTTGGTAAAGTCTGGAGACATTCTGTCACAAGTCTGAATGGGGGAGGGAGAGTGTCCCTGGTATCTAGTTTGCTGATGCTCAAGATGCTGACAAACATCCTAGAGTGCATAGGTCAGCACCTACAACAGAGAATCACCCAGTCCGAGACGGCAACAGCACCAAGATTGAGAAACCCTGGCCTAAATTATGGAGATGTACAGGAGGGAGGTCAGCTGCCCAACAGATTCTGGGATGTCCCTTTACTGACATTACTCATGAAAAATCTCAGCAGCTTCTTTAAGTATTGTTATATGATCCTTCTCTGGGTCCTTATACTCAGGAAACTTGCATTCTACTTTGTAAAGTAACACATACATGTACGAGAAGATAAGCACCAAATAAAACAGAATGTGTAAGTTAAATAGGTACCCTAAGACTTCAAAGGAAAAGAGGGAATCTAAACATGAGGATTAAGTGTACAGATTCTGGATACTCTCTGAATTCAGACCCCAACTGTAATATTTTCTAATTAGCAGACTTAGAGCAAAATATCTGGCTTCTGAGAGCTTCCGCATTCTCATCTGTAAAATAAAGACCTAAAGTTTAGGGTATGTGTAGGAAAAAGTAAATTAATATCAGAAAAGTGCTTATAAGGATGTCTGGCATGTAATATTAGCTATTATGATGATGATGATGGCATCAAGAGATTCAGAGAAATTTTATGGAGAAGATGAGATTTGAGGTGAAATTATAGACTAGATAGACTTTAGACGGTTTATAAAAGAAAAAAAAACTGGTAGTTTGTAGGAGGAGAGCATCAGGCCATAAAGAATGAAATACACTACCCTCCTCACCCCATCTCTTTTCTTTGCTTCCCTCAGGGCTACCTCCTTCTGTTCTCTCCAGAAGTTCTTATGTGGTCATTTCCAACCTGAACCAAGATGCTACATAGTGTGGCTTAAGTAGGGTAGGAGAGGGTAACACAAAAATTAACTTTATTATGTCATAAAAATTTTTTTTCTGCATTTCATATGTCAATGTATTTCATCTGCTAATAATAAATTATTTTTGATGTTTATAAAATATTGTTTAAATTGACAGGTACCAATTATGCAATATCTCATATGAATTAAAGGATTAAGCTAGTATAAAAAGCATTTCATTTTCCAAGTACATTATACTTTTATGCCAGAAGCAAACAAACAGAAAAGTTGCACAGTTCTCAGTGTCATGGTGAGTTGCTTACGTCCCTCTCCCCTGTGTGGGTTTGAGTATATATTTTAGAAGGGGGCTAATTCATCTGTTAAACTAAAATACAGAATAAATCTACCTGTGTCTCATTCAAACATCACAGAAACATCATAATACATCTTTATCTGGAAAACAGAAAGAATTCTATACATATCCTAAATTGAGGCAGTATAATAAATAACAAAATGAAATACCAAGTGCATTCATCTACATATTCAGGCAATTTTTAAAATAATTCAGTCTCAATAACAAATATTGTTTTCCTAGAAAATAAGTAAGACTGGAGAACATAAGCAATTTCTTCCAAGGTCATCCAGCACAATGTTTTTAAGGGTAGAATCAGAAATGCAACCTCAATTTGCAAAAAGATTTTCAAACTTGTCGATTCTATAAATCTTATGGATTGCTTTTGGGGTCAGGGACCAAAATCCCTGGTATAAGGTGGTAACACAGATAAATCATTGCCTGTCATAGCCACACTTTATTTTTTAGAATTCTTGCTTTCGAAAGTCTACACTCCCAGAGCATATTACTTTTTTTCTTCTGTACAGTTTTCATTACCTATTACCCACATGAATGAAAAACTGAAAAATCTTTAAAATCTTGTTAATACCTGACAACTTTAAACATTTTCAAAATTTTTTTTGACAAAGAAAAATGTAGAATCTTAATAACAAAATACCTGGAATGAACATAAAGCCAATGAATATCGTACAAATGGAAAGCTTTATGAGCCAAATAATTTTGAATACTGATTTAAGAGAGTGCAGAAAGGAGAGCATTATACTATACATGTTTATATACATATATGCATCTTTTATGTATTAACTTTGTGGGAATCTGCCGATATTTCCTCTTTTAGCTCTACAGAAGAGCTCAATCACAAGTGTCTTTCTACTTTAAATGGTCTCAGGATATTTTGAGAGAAATTTTTTAATTGCTTTTATGTTCTGCCAACATAGCTATAGTTGAGAAATAGAGTAGAAAATGCATATAAATTAGGTTATTTTGCAAATTGGTAACATCTTCAATATTGTCTTCCTCTTTTTAATGGATTTAAATTAGAAACACTAATGACTATGTTAGCATATTTTTTGCTCAGTGGGAGACACCATGGAAGGGATCTTTTGGCATATTTGGAGAGTGATAAACAGTTGAATATCATTAGCACCAAAATCAAAATAATATTTCACTGAAAATATAGAGTTTTAAAGAAATGTCAACTGCATCTCAGAGAATTTTAAATAAATGTATGGGGTAGTTGTAAACCATTCTAAAATGAAGAACTTATTGAAAAGTATAATTTTCCTCTACTAACTTAAAGTTAAAAAAAAATCTATTCCTCTCTGAATCATTCTCAAATGAGCTCTGTCCTGTGTTAGAAAAATATTATCCTAGACATATTTATTTGCCAGGTCAAGAAATCATTTGCTTATATTCATTCCTTTGCTTTCTTTTAGATGATTCTTTTTATATTTGAAAACTGGAATATGAACTGCTGGAGTCAAAGCATGTATGGTTACTCAAACAGAATTATTCTCCACTGGGATTTCATGACATGCACAAACGGGAATTTCACGGAATGTAAATGAGGCAAACACAGCTAAGGGGACTAGAGCTGGAAATAAAAAATCAGAAACAAGCTTCTCTCTTTCTCAAGCACCACATGATCTCCATTTCTGCTTCTCTTGGCAGGACTGTTGTATTTTTCTTTCTTTTTTTCCTACAGGTTAGTATTCTCTGTCCGAACATTATAGACTTTAGCCATCCAAGCATGTAACCGATGTGTTTTATAAATTCAGCTTAGTGCTAACTGCCCAGCTGCCCTGAGTTCTGCTATACCACAGGTTCCGACTACCTAGGATGGAAAACATTAATCCAGATCAGCTCTTTGTCTTCCTCTGGTTAGTATCCCTAAACCTGATGCATTCAATTAAAGTGACCACAAATATGGTCATGAAGCAAAATCATTGATTCATCCAAGAAATATTTATATTTACTAGGTGATGAACACTGTGCCGAATGAAGATAAAAAGGCAGTCTTTGATCCAATGAAATACAGTTTAGTGGAACAGAGTCTTTTTTTCAAATAATCACATTAATTAAAGCATAATTGCCTGAGAAGAACTCAAAAGGAAACTGAGTGTTCTGGGAGAAAAATCTGCATTTCTGTGAAAGTGCATGAAAAAGGAAATTCATTGATTTGGAAGGTCAGGGAAAGTTTTTCTGAGGAAGTGAAGTTAGAAATGTGTTTAGAATAATGAATAGGAGTTCACCAAGTTAAGGAAGAAAGAGAAGGTGAGAACAGCATTCCTGAAAAAGGAAAACATGTGCAAAGGCCCTGTGGTAGAAGACAGAAGAGTGCACCCAACATATTGTGAGAAGGGCTCAGTAGCTGTTGAAGAGAGAAGAATGTGACTGGATTCAGTAGAGCCTGAAGTGGTAAGCAGGGGCCACTTCACTTGATCTTACTAATCTTTATTTGTCTTTATTCTTCATCCTTAGAACAATGGGAGCCTTAGAAGAATTTTAAACACATCGGTAACTTACTAAGACTTTTGTTTGAAAGATGTCCCTAATTGCAGTGAAGAGACTGTATGGAGGAAAAAGTAGATGTAAGACCAATTGGTAGGCAAGTTAATAGTGCAAATAAGAGATGATAGAAGTTTGGCTTAAAGACATGGTAGTAGGAATAAAGGAGTGTTTAGAATTGAGAGATATTCAAGAACAAAACGGATATGACAAGCCTTATGTTCCACCCTCGGAATGGGAGACCATGCTAGAAAAGGGGAAAGGGACAGAGCATGTAAACTTACTGACATGTCTGTAGTACCCAAATAGCAAGGATTAAAGATGCCCATATTGTAGGTCCAATTGTTTCCCCCCATAAAGGATGTGTTGAAGTCTTAACCCCCAATGCTTCAGGATGTGGCCTTACTTGGAAGTAAGGTCTTTACAGGCTAACCAAGTTAAAATGAGGTCACTAAGGTAGGCACTAATCCTGTATGACTGGTGTCCTTACAAAAGGGGAAATTTGAACACAGAGGCAGAATGCACGGAGGGAAGGTGACGTGAAGACACACGGGGAAAAGATGGCCGTGTTAATGGTGTGTTACATCTACAAGCCAAGGACGGCCAAAAATTGTCAATAAACCACCAGAAGCTTTGAAGAGGCAAGAAACGACATTTTCCCTACAGGTTTCAAAGGGAACGTGGCCGTGCTGAAATCTTGATTTTGGACTTCTATCCTCCAGAACTGTGAGATAATATATGTCTGTTGTTCTGAGCCACACAGTTTGTGGCACTTTGTAACAGCAGCCCTAGGAAACTAATACAAGCTATAATCCTGGAAAGGATTTACCTGACCCCTCTGAAGATTTATCTTATAAATTTGATATTATTGTTAGTGTTCTTAAAATGCCTGAAGCAATAATAACACATCAGATATTATACTGTAGAATGTATAAATTTCATACCTTCAATGAGTCACTGATTTTACATAACCACTTATGCCTTTAGTTAAGATATCAGGTTATAGAAGGTCTAGTTTTCAGATATGTCACCATTTTTTTTATGTCGTCATTTTTATTCAATAGTAAGTGTGCTCATTTGAAATCAGCTTGAAAGACATGCAAAAGATGTTTAGGCCAAATATAACTCACTAGACTTCTAGTTAAAGATGGTCTGGTGGGCAGAATTCTACAATGGTTCCCAAAATCTCTACTCCCTGATATACATCCCTATATAATCCTCTCTCCTCAATGGGACTTGTGAATATAACAGAATTTTACTCCTGTGACTAGCTTACATTATACGGCAAATGTAAAAGGGATTTTGCAGATGTAATTAAGATCCCTAATTAGCGGATGTGAGTTCATGGAAAGAGAGACTGTCTTGAGTGGGCTCAGCTGATTTGGTGAGCATTAGAAAGGGGGTCCAGACCTTCCCTGGAAGGAGAGATTTGAAGTGTTTTTGCTTCTCCAAACGTTCTTTTCACTTCTCCAACACATCCATGGGTAATGTCCATTAACGAAAATTCTAGATTATGAGTTTATAACAATTTTCAGAAGTTATCGCCTGTTGCATACAGCTCACCTTGTACCCCATATCATATAATGACAGACACCCAATATTTTAACTTCCCATTTACCAAGGTCCCCAGAAGAATGTACTGGGAATAGTATGGAGCTTATCAAATGAGACCATAGACCAATTCCACTCACTCTTATGTGTCACTTTATTTCTTTATACTATTGCTAGTTATTACCTGCACTTTTGTGACATGAACTGGCTTATCCAAAACCACTGGAACTTCAGTTTTCTTGTCCCGGAAAAAGTGTATACCAATGAAAAGATGCTCAACATTATATGTTATATAGCAACAATAAGAAAACTAAAACCTGGGGCTTCCCTGGTGGCGCAGTGGTTGAGAGTCCACCTGCCGATGCAGGGGACACGGGTTCGTGCCCCGGTCCGGGAAGATCCCACATGCTGGGAGAGGCTACGCCCATGAGCCATGGCCGCTGAGCCTGTGCGTCTGGAGCCTGTGCTCCGCAACGAAAAAAAAAAAAGAAAGAAAACTAAAACCTGATTAAAACATAGGCCGATGACCTTAATAGACACCTCACCAAAGGTATACAGATGGCAAATAAGCATATAGAAAGATGTTGTACCTCCTATGTAATCAAGGAAATGTAAGTTAAAACAAAATGACACACCACTACACACCTATTATAATGGCTAAAATCCAGAACACTGACAGCACCAAATTCTGACAAGGGTATGGAGCAACAAGAACTCTCATATATTTCTGGTAAGAATGCAAAAGGGTTCAGCCACTTTGGAAGACTGTTCAACTGCTTCTTACAAAACCAAACATACTCTTACCACACCATCCTGCAATTGTGTCCTTTGGCATTTACTAAAACGCCCAAACTGCAAATTCTTATAGGGACTGGAAAGGTAAAATAGTGTGAGCAGATTAGGTATGAAGTAACAGGAAATAGTGAAGCCTGTGCTGTCACACTGTGTCTGTTCACCTAAAAGCACTTATGAATAATTTTAAAGATAATCCCATTGTCCTGACCAAACAAAACTCATCTGCTGGCCTGAATTTAGGTCTCTGGTTTGTAACAACTACTTTATATGTTTATACGTTAATTAAATTTCATGAGATTTTTAAGGGAAACTGGCAAAAAGAGTAAGTTACTATCAGGTAGTAGAGGAGTGAAAGACCATTTCATTCAATTTATAGGTGAGATTAATCTGGAGTGAAAATGGTATCCCCTAAACAGAATTGGATTGTTAAGTTAAACTAAAGTATGTAGAAGAAATTTTACAGATGAAACTGTTTTTAAAATGAAGTGAAAATCTTGTCCTGGAAATTAGGAACAACTGGAATCAGGGTGGTTGGTGGGCAAAGAGTTTGGAGAGGACAAAGAATTCAACTTCTATTGGCTAAAACACAAATATAAAACAAAACTTTTAGCTGTTTTTCGGATATCCCAGTGGCTCTTGCTCACAGACAAAAGAAAACAACTCTCTGCTCAAGGAAAGATATCACCTTCTATACTGCATTTTAAAAAACCGCATAAACTAATACGCTTAATAATATAAAGTGTAATTATAGTATGTGTTGCTGTATTATTCTTCTGCCGTTACATCATGCATCACTTGATAGGAAAACATGTCCTCACTGTGCTTACCTGATTCTCAAGGAACCACTTGAAATAATTTGGAGATAGATAAGAACGCTGAACCTTAAAGAAAAATAAACTTTAAGTCCACAAATGAAACAGAGAAAATTGGGAAATAGGTGCTAATATGAAGAAATGAAAAGTAGAGTCAGACAAGAAAAAATGTTTTATGGCTCAAACTCCAATTCAACATTAGTTCCATGTGGAAATAAATTATTTTGTAATTTGCTCGAGTCTACTTTTTTGACCTTATTAATATTTTAAAATACCTTCTTCATTTCCTGAGAATCACATTGTGGTGATTGTAGGAATGATTTTTCCAAGAAGCATCAAGGAAAAACTAAGGACAAAGAAGCAATATTCCACCTTCCTTATCTATATCTACCATAATTACCTGGTTTTGCTGCAAAACATATTCATTCTCAAAATTCATAAACCCTTATTACTCCTTTAATTTTTGTATAACTGATATTCTGAGGAATTTCTCTAATACACTCATTTCCTTTCACCAGTGCCTCTGAAATTTATAAAGAACAGAGAGGTGGAGAAATGATTGGACAGGTTTTACACACCAAGACCCTTCACCACAGATGTTGTAGTGAGTCATTCTGTATCACTTACTCTTAGAAATAGACAGAGGTTTTCATTTCAGCACAGGTCAAGGGATGTAACTGAACAGAGAGCCCTTCACGGTGAGGACTATCTCTAACTCCTCTTGACTATCTCTAACTCCACGGGCCTACGTGACAAAGCCTTGAAAACCATCATTCTTCCTCCCTACAGGACAGTATGCCAGTCTTTTTTTTTTTTTT
>NC_041223.1:22973306-23024286 GCF_002837175.3 Physeter macrocephalus | reverse complement strand
ATCCTCAAGTCCATTCTCTAGTAGGTCTGCATCTCCATTCCCGTCTTACCCCTAGGTTCTTCATCACTTTTTTTTTTTCCCCTAGATTCCATATATATGTGTTAGCCTACGGTATTTGTTTTTCTCTTTCTGACTTACTTCACTCTGTATGACAGACTCTAGGTCCATCCACCTCACTACAAATAACTCAATTTCGTTTCTTTTTATGGCTGAGTAATATTCCATTGTATATATGTGCCATAGCAACCTAAGTGTCTATCAACAGATGAATGGATAAAGAAGATGTGGCACATATATACAATGGAGTATGCCGGTCTTAACTCTGTTGCCTAAAGCTGATATGGGCTTGAGTGAGAGAGCAGAGTAGTCACTACGCCCTGCAGCTTCTTATTCTAGCTCCTTTGCCTCTGTCCATGTTGGAGCCTAGTGTCAGGCCTCTGATTCTTCCTTTCTCCCATATTTGCTGAGAAAGTGTAGGTATGGATATGAAGTCACTGATCTAAGATGACAAGAGAACATATAGGAAGCCAGAGTGCAAATATCTCTATTCTGGAAGTGTGCTTGTTAGCTTTGTTATTGCTATGATTCTTGTCTTAAACTCTTGTGTCTATACTTGTCACTATAAACCTACTTGATTTCATGGATACTATTCTTCACTACTGTCAGTTTAAAATATCTGAAAAACCTTCAGAAATAGTATGCTCACTTGTGACTCAGCTCTTTTCTAGGTTCTGATAACTGTAGCTTGCTTTTGAAAAATAAAATTGGCAAAAGTCCTAGTTGTTATTCTAACTTCCTGGTCTTCATAACCTAGACTTTCCTACTCTTGGTCATCACTGGAGTTAAATTGTTAAGGGTAAATATTGGGTTAGCCAAAAAGTTCGTTCAGGTTTTTCTGTAACAGCTTACGGAAAACCCGAACGAACTTTTTTGCCAACCCATATAATAGAAATTGAGAACACTTCTGGAGTCTGAGAAAGCTTTAGGGCATAAAGCCAAAGCTTTCTATTTTTTTATTCTAAATAAACAGGTTTAAGGTAATTCTCTCTAATTCTTTATTTCATTATGAATGTAATAGAAAAATCCAGTAACAAACTATTTTTCCCTGGAGATGTATTTAATTTATGTAATAATGCATGTATTCATTCGTCCAGAGACTACACTATGTAATGGTGACAAAGAATGAACTAAAAGAAATGGTTCTTGACCATAAGAAGACTCTTTGAGCTTAAAGACTGTGCTGCCTCACTCTCTCCTCCTCTCCCTCCCTCTCCTTCCTTTCCTTCTCCTTTGCAGGCAATTGTGCATGTGCGCTCTCTCTCTCTCTCTCTCTCTCTCTCTCTCTCTCTCTCTTAATATCCTCATGTAGCTACCTTGTTTCTTTATATAGTGTCTGGTCTCAAGAGTGAATCAAAAGAACATGTCCCAATGTATACATGCTTATCAAGTGCCTGTTTGCATTATGCCTTCTAATGTTAAAATTGGATAAATCCTAAATCGGTGTGGGAGAGAACTATATCAGGGCATGAATACCATCAGGCTTGAGGGAGTCACATCACCAAAAAAAAAAGAGTCTATCACAGCCTCTTTAAAAAGAAAAAAAATTATCTATGTTTCCTGGAAAATCTTTATGCTGACACAACATAGTTTCATTAAAATTAGTAAATGTTAGAAATTAATCTTTTCAATTAATAGACAAAACACTGTAAACGGAATTCCATATTTCAGTTCAACTGGACATTACTCTTTAGATACAGTCATTTCTATGCATTAAATCTTTCTTTTATCCCGCCTACATTTTGAATATATGTTTTTGGATAATGTTTTCTTCTTTCAGATAATTTACATTTTCTATATGTTGTTAGCTATTTTTGTATTTTTATTTGCTAAATTGATAAATATTAGTGATGCAGCAAGCTAGCTTATGTTGAAAAAGGTAAGTATAGCTATGTTTGTGTCTGTTTCTTCTCAAAGAAAATATAACCAATATATTTGTGTCGTAATTTTCCATACATTTCTACTACAACTTGTTGGGTTTTAATTTCTTATAAAGTTTCATAAAACTTTCCATGATACTAATACACACACAATTTTATCCCTACAACTTAGAAGCTCCTTTGAGCAGAGAAATGATCTATCTGAATGTCAGAATTGCTGTTCACAAGCCACACATCATTCTAAATTCATGCTATATCTAGCTACAAGATAAAAATTTTTAAAAGACATTACAAGTTTGAGACACATTTTAAGTGAGGCATGATAATGGTGTTGAGAAGCAATGCAATTTCATATTTGAGTAAAATAACATTTTTATAGCACACGGGTGTAAGGACAAATTCCAACATAAGCTCACAAAGGAGTGAGAGAATTCCAAACGGTTTTAAAATATTACCTGACTTTCTAATTATGATTGCAACAGGTTTATTTTTTGCCAGAAAATGAAAATATATTCTTTGTTTCAAAGAAATCATTGGAAGTCTATTATTTTTTAATTAAAGCTTTATGTTACTAAAAATGTACTAACTTATTAATGAGAGATACCATAACATGTGTCAAACTGTAATGGATAATCAGTAAATCATCTATAAAATAAATTTGTCATTGATTGAATTAATTGAATGGCTCTCTTCTCTATTATTTGCAGTGTCAAATTACCCTATGTGCTTTATTTTTCTATCTTTTTCAAGGTAAACTGTTAAAATGAAGAAGATGGAAAAAGGTAAAATCTTAAGTGTAGTTTGATGAATTTACACAAGGTGAACATACCCTTCTAAAAATCACCCACATCAAGAAACAGAATATTCGTAGAAACAAAAGGTTCATGCTCATTTCCCCACTCATTCATTACTGTATATTGGTAAAGTTAAGCACTTTCCTAATTTCTATCACAACAGATTTGGTTTTGTCTACTGCAGAAAATCATGTGAAGAGAGTACATATGAGTACATAGTACATAGAGTACTCTATGAATACATAAGAGTACACAATAGAAACTATGTTGTTTCTATTGTGACTGACTTCTTTTACTCTAAATTACGTTTGTGATATTCATTCATGTACTTGTATGTACTAGTAGTACATCTGTTTTCATTTCTATGTAGTCTTACATTCTATAAAAATACCCTGAGAGAGACAAATACTATATGTTTTCACTTGTATGTGGAATCTGAAAGTTAAAACAAATGAACAACTATAACAAAACAGAAACAGACTCACAGATACAGAAAACAGATGTTTGGGTTTGTGACTTCAAAATATCATTAATTTTGCTGTTGCCACAAAATGGATTACAATGTTTCTTCCCTTTAAATTTTTCACCTTTCATTGGAATCAACAAATATTGTGTAATATAACAATGCATATTATATGTTACTTAGTAAAATTTCAAACAAGGATTTTAGTAATATTCAATATTAAGTTCAAATAATCTACAAATGCCAAATCATAGAACAAACCAACCTTCCCTTTTTTCTGAGCTTCTTCAAAACTTCATAACCTGAAAAAGCGATAAGAATCACGACAGAAGCTATGGAGAAGCTTAACTATCTACTAGAAATGAAAAATAAACATCCTGAGCAACATTCTTTCACAGGTTATTCCAAATAGAGTCTAGAAAAAGACAAGTCTCTTTGTTTTACATCGTTAATAAAATTCTATTTTTCAAATAGATCTTTCTTTAGAGCAGTTTTAGATTCACAGGGAAATTGAGAAGGTACAGAGATTTCCCATTTTTCTCCCTGTCCCACAAATGCACAGCTTCACCCCACATCAACACCCCCCACCACAGAGGTACATTTGTTACAACTGATAAACCCATATTGATAAATCCTTATCTCCCAAAGCCCATTGTTTAAATTAGGGTCCACTTTGGTGTTGTACATTCCATGTCTTTGGACAAATGTATAATGACGTGTACCCACATTTATAGTGTCACGCAGAATAGTTTTATGGCTCTAAAAATCCTCTGTGCGCCATTTATTCACTCCTCCTTCCCCTTAACTCCTGGCAACTTTTTATTATCTCCACAGTTTTGTCTTTTCGAAAATGTCATAGAGTTAGAATCATATAGTATGTGGCCTTTTCTGTTGGGCTTCTGTCACTTAATAATATACATTTTAAGTTTACTCCATGTCTTTTCATGGGTTGATAACTCATTTTTTTTTTAGCACTGGATAATACTCCTCGGTCTGAATGTATCATAGTTCGTGTATTCACCTTCTAAAGGACATGTTGGTTACTTTTAAGTTTTGTCAATCATGAATAAGCTACTATAAACCTCTGGGTGCTGGTTATTGTGTTGATATAACTTTTCAACTCCTTTAAGTAAATACCAAGGAGTGTGATCATTGGATTGTACAATAAGACGATGTTAACTTTTATAAGAAGTTCCCAACTGTCTTTGAAAGTGTCTGTACCATTTTTCATTCCCGTTAACAAGGGAGAGGTCCTTTTACTCCACATCCTCACCAGCATTTGGTGTTGTCAGTGTTCCAGGTTTTCACCATTCTAACAGCTGTGTAGTAGTATCTCATTGTTGTTTTAATTTGCATTTCCCTGATGACATATGAGGTGGGACTTTTTTCATAGGCTTATTTGCCATCTGTATATCATCTTTGGTGAGATATCTGTTAAGGTCTTTGGCCCATTTTTTTAATCCAGTTGTTCATTTTCATATGGTTGAGTTTCAAGAGTTCTTTGTATATTTTGGATAATAGCCCTTTATCAGATATGTCTTTTGCAAATACTTTCTCCAATTCTGTTGGAGTCTGTTTTTTTGCCATTACTACTAAATTTCTACGTTGTTTTGTAAGGATTTCCCAGTACAGTAAAGCAGGATTAAAAAATAAGACTTTTAAATATTGAAAAGGAATAAATAATCATTATAGTTGGTAATTTATACAACAGTCTACAGAGAAACACAAGATACTAGTTGAAAAATTATTAGATATTACAAGGTATTTCAATTTATATAACCCACTAGTTTTTTTATTCATCAATACTGAAAGAAAAATGTAAAGAATAAGAGGACAGAAGGGAAGGAGGAGGAGGATGTTTACAAACACAATACAAGCCTATAAAAGATTTGGTAATAACCTGTTTTGAAATGTCCAAACCCAGGGTGAGGAACAATTCATAATGAAGAACATATTAGAAGGCCAAATAATAGAAATATATGCCAGATTAATGCACTGAAGCATTTAATGTAATAAATGTTTCTTTTCACATTTAAATTTTTTTCTCAAATATTTCAAACAAGGCCTTGAAGTAAACTTCTAACTCTAAAACAGTATCTGGAAGAGAAAATGTACAAGG
This sequence comes from Physeter macrocephalus, assembly GCF_002837175.3. Lineage (NCBI taxonomy): Eukaryota > Metazoa > Chordata > Mammalia > Artiodactyla > Physeteridae > Physeter > Physeter macrocephalus. The sequence continues at coordinate 23,018,973 of NC_041223.1, read as the reverse complement.
AGGAATAAGGAAACATTTTTCAAAGACTAGTGAAGTTCTTAATTTACCAAGTCTCAAGGCTAATGAAAGGCACAAGTCTTCAAAAGGAAAGACCCTGCAAAGTGCTAACCAAATAAAAAGAAAACACTCTCACTTAGATATCAAAATATGCTAACAGCAATGTTAAATAAGCCATATGATATTGGTGCTAAAAGTAGATACCAATAAATTTAAAAGAATGAAGTAACCATAGCAGAATTAAGATATACGTTTTATATATACATGCTTGCACACATGCATACACACAAATATACACATACCTATACAAATAGAGAGGTTTAGTATAGGATCAGTGTAGTATTTCAAATAACATACAAATGTTCAGAAACTGGCCTTGGGAAAATTACTATACATATGGAGAAGAACTGAGTTAAATATCTAATTCATACCACACACAAAAATACATTTCAGTTGGTTAAAAATCAAAATGTATAACACAAAATTGTAAAAGTACTAAATGGCATTAAAGGAAGAAAATGTAGGATAAAACTATAATAATCTGGAGTTAGATAAAATGTTCTAAAAATATATGAAACCAAAAATTACAAAGGAAAGTTTGCTTAATCATATTTAAAAATCTCTGCAGTAAAAGACACAATAAAAGGGTTAAAAGATAAACAACAAACAAGAAAAATATAAAATTATTCTAAAATCTCTAACAAAATTAAATATGAGACACTTTGGCAAAGTAAATAAATAATCAAAAGAAGAAAAATACAAATGCCAAATTAACATGCATGAACACATTTGGCCTCACTAGTAACAAGGAAATGTAAATTAAAGCCACAATGAGATAACACCTCACTCCTGTTACATTGGCAATAATTATAAAACATTGTAATATTCCCTGATGGCAAGTATGTGGTGAAATCATCATTCTGTACACATTAATGTTGAGAGACTAAATTAATACAATTATTTGGAGAAGTTAGTTTCCCTCAACAATTAAAAAATACACTCAGCCAGTTCTAGTTCACGATGGCAAATAGCCCTTATGCTTCCTTTCCTTTATTGCTAAAAAGTCACTGTTATCAAAAGAGGGAAATGTCTTAAAAAGGGATAAATTTACTAAGGCACTGAAATAATAAAAGATACTTCAACAAATCAAATATGAACTGTAGGTGGGAAAAATGTACTAAAAGTATTAGTGGGAACATCCCTGGTGGCGCAGTGGTTAAGAAACCACCTGCCAATGCAGGGGACATGGCTTCGAGCCCTGGTCCGGGAGGATCCCACATGCCGCGGAGCAACTAAGCCCATGCGCCACAACTACAGAGCCTGCACTCTAGAGCCCGCGAGCCACAACTGCTGAGCCCGCGTGCTGCAACTACTGAAGCCCATGCGCCTAGGGCCTCTGCTCCACAACAAGAGAAGCTGCCGCAATGAGAAGCCTGCACACTGCAACAAAAGTAGCCCCCGCTTGCCGCAACTAGAGAAAGCCTGCAGCAACAACGAAAACCCAATGCAGCCAAAAATAAATAAATTAATTTTTTAAAAAAAGTGTTAGTGGAACAAAACTGATCCTTTACTCAAAGCTTAAGAGGATGGAGCATGGAACATGCAAAGGGAAAAGCAGAAGAAGCAGCAGTACCCCCTACCTGGAGTATGAGGGGACTGGCCACTAAAGTAATTTGATTGGTGAACTGGCTATAGAATTAATGTGGAATTTACCCCTCACTGGCCTTCAACACACAGTTACTACTCAGAGTCCTGTACTTCCACTATTAGCATTCACCCTCTGGTTGAAGTCAGAGAAATAACTTCTAAAGAAATGAAGCCACGTGTCAGGAGTGGAAGTGGAGGTGGGTGGAGGCTGGCATCACAGAGTTAGGGTTGATGTCCCATCCAAATTTGACATTTGGGGCTGAAAGCCCATCCTCTCTGATTTCCTGCAGTTTGCTCAGGTAAAGTATAACCTGTCAAAAGATAAGCAGACACACACAGGGAAAGCTCCTCATTCAAAAATGATGCTGGAGATTGTATAGAAAATCAATTCTTGATTTTTAATTAAGTAAGTAAGTCTAACATTCATAAATATGATCTGGCATCACCAAGCAATGGAGGAAAACCAACAGCAAAAGTGTAAATTATCAATGTAAACAATAGAAAAATTGTCCCAGGAATAAACATTAAAAATCTACTGAAAAGAAGGAAGTAAGAACAACAACAAAAATCTAATTAGAATTCTCAGAAAGACTTTTAAATACTGCAATCAAAGTAGAAATCAGGGTAATATGCAAAGGAGGCAATCAGAGGAAAAGAAAGAAGGCAAAGATGTGTGCCAGCCCTATTACAGGCTCAAAATAGGTCTGTAATTCTCTAATGAACCTGTTGGGCACTCTTTCCGGTCTGTTTTCCACCCCACTAATGTCAGGCTTGGCCTTCTTTTGTGACTTGCTTTGGGCAATAAAATCCAAGCAAACTGATAAATACCACATCTAAGAAGAAACTTTAAGAGATATTGCATGACTCCACCATTGTTCTTCTCATACCACCAAGAAAATAGCGGGTACCAGATAACTGTATTTTCATCCTAGGTCTCAAAGAGAAGAAGATACTTGGAGCAGGGCCACAGCCAAAACTTAACACTGGCCCAAAACAACTGTTAGAATAAGCCACTAATATTTTAGAGTTATTTGTTACTACAATATTATGTAGAGAAAGTGTGCCAACATAAACATCTAAATAAAGATTGAGAGAAAAGGCCAAGCAAAACACCCAAAAAGTACAGCCAAAAGATGAAGAGAGAAAATGCATGGGAAAAAAAGCTGGCTGAAGATCAGTTCAGAAAGCCAACATCACCTAATGGGGCACCAGAGCAAGGCATCAAAGAAAGTAAAGGGGTGGGGAATGATGGCAGAAAGAACATTTGCTAAGGCTAGAGAAAGATACAAGTTTTCAGATAATAAAAATCACAAAGTAGCAAGCAGGATTTTTTTAAAGTACTCATTTTCATAAAATTTCAAAGAAAAATTGAGGAGCATAAAATCTTACAGATAAGAAAAACCAGAATAATTAGAGAGCAAAAATAAGATTGAAAAGAGCTTTTTAATATTAGATGCTGGAAATTAATGAGCAAAGTCTTTAAGTTTCTAGGAAAACTATTTTAACACAGAATTCCATGCCGAAGCACACAACAACAAAACTTGGGGAAATAATTCAGAAAAGAAAAAAACTTACACATGGGATCCTTGATATAGTGGACATAAATCTGAGAGTATAATAGAATTTGTAGTATGACAGTTGTAAAATAGGCCTAGAAATAATTCAGAATACGCTAAATCATTTAACAAATAAGTTGACTAAATATCTGAAAGCTATTAATGGCATGAGGAAAATATTGTTTGTTTGTTTGTTTTTTACTTGCCATCTGTCAACAAGAAAGGGAAGATAATTAGAAGCGCCAGAGAAAAACCACTGTGCAAGAAAAGCGTGGTCAAAATACAAGTGTTAAAATTGTATGTTTTGAAAAAAGTATTGGAATATATGAAAAAATTCATTCATTTTGATACTTAAAACAGCTCTGGCATGAGATTAGTTACTACATTATATTTTATTCTCTATGAATCCATTGAAACTACCTTGTTCTAAAGTGAATATTTATATAAATGTATTAAAACTGGCCCTTGTCTTTATGTATTTTCATTTTTGAAGTTATAATTCAGTCAAAACAAAATTTTAACATAATTATATAACACTTCTACACCCATTATTTATTAAGAAACATTTCTGATGTGATTTAGATCTCCTATGTACATGCTTTTTCAAGTTCCTTCCTCTTTGATATATTCTCAGCAGGAATCAATACCATTATTTAGTGTTTATCATTTTTACATCCTTTTACAGTGTATCACAAGTGTATCATAAGGCTAAGCAAATATTAAACTTCATATAAGTTATTCTATGCCATAATATCAACGTATAAGCTATTTTATTTATTCTGTGTTGTTTTGAGAGTCATGTATTTGATACTTGTAACTTAGAATCATTCATTTTAATAGCTGCATGGTGTTTCTGGTATTGAGACCAAAAATCCTCTATTTTCCTGTGAAGAGATATATATGATATTTCCAAATTTTAGTCATATTACAATGAACATTCATGATTATTCCTTGTGTACATTGTAAAAATTCCTGTATGACAATGGTATTCAATTCAGTCAAATTCATCACCCCACTTTTCATAGCAACTATTTTGTCACATGCCATTTACTCTCTCTTAAAAGTATTCATAGATAATATACCTATATATTATCTATTAAAAAATAACTATATAAAACAAAAAATAATTTAAAATAAACAATATGTATTTTAATAGGTAAGTACTCAGGGACAGCTGTACTTGAAGTCATAATGAAGTAGGAAGATTTACTTGCCCCCATATATGCAATCATTCTGAAAGCAACATGATGTTGGAAATAGATATTGTTTTATGTTATAAATAGACATCGATACAGGAAGATTGTACCAGTGACTTAAATACTATGAGCTGTTCTATTGGGGGTAGTTTCCAAATGGTGAACAACACATGGTAAACTTCCAGACAAAAGAAAATTTACTCCCAGAAAATTCAGTGTACATTACATCATCTGAAAATACTGCTTCATTTTTTAATATAAAATGATGTTATATGCTAAGCTCAGGTTATTTAAAACAGATATTTCACTTAGGCAAGTGCCCAGGAAGACATTTGAAAGAAAATATAGTTGTGGACAAAACAATTCTTTGTTGTATGGGATTGTCCTGTGTATTCCCTAATATTTGGCTTTTGTGGACCTGCCCACTACCCACAAGCAGCATCCTCCAATAGTTGTGGTAACTATCAATACCCCATACATTTCCAAAACACTTACTAGCATTGAGAACTACTCAGATACTGTCTTAGGAGAAGGATACACAGGAATTGCTATGTATTTAGAAATGAATTGCTACATCATAGGCATATACACCTTCAATTTACCATTGAACAACCCAGTAGAAGGAGTGCTATTTTATGAGATTTCCTAATCAGCTTAAGTAGAATAGGCAATACATAATTTTTATTTCTGAATAGGAGTTTGTGGATAAGACAATTTATGAAAATAAAATGTTGTAGCTCTTCTAACCACTCGAAAGGAAACTTGCTCCATTTCCCTCCCCCATTCCCTGCTCCCTGGAAAGTAAACATTATCTGAAAAGCTGACCTTTTTCTAACTTAAAACTTAGCTAAACACTCTAGCCAGTTCTGTGTCAACATTCCCCTCATAACATTTTCAGGAAGAATTCCACTTCAATCCTTACCAGTGTTTTCAAATAATATGATGTAGGAGTCAGCTGACAGCTACAGCCCTATGCTTCAGCCAACATTCATACTGTACAAATATTATGATTTTAGAATTTATAATCTACCCGCTCCACTCAACATTTAAAGCAGAAAGATTTCTGTGGAAAGAAGAGAAATTGATTACATATGGTAATCTTAGGTTTCTTAGCATTCACTAATATTGGCCAAAGTTATATTTGTACTTTATCAGAAAGTAATTGTATCTCATCACAGTGGGAAAGCTGAGAAAAAAATGTTTTTCTTCATAGCAAAGCCCCTTATTATAAAGCAACAAAACTGTACTATAGAGAATTATTAGAAAGCAGATGTGAATGCACACCCACATTTATTACTTTGTCTATAAGATTATCATTTTCTGTTCGAACTGAGATGTCAAATAGAAAATATTTTCATTAAAACAGAGTGAGTCTTGTAGGCATTTCTCTCCTCATAGGATCTGCTACCTTTATTTTATAATTTTCTTAATGAACTCATCTTTCTTAACCAGGAATCTTAAACAAATAAGTTTATTTAAACTCAGGATTACCTATACCTATACCTATACCTATACCTATACCTATACCTATACCTATACCTATACATATAACTATACAAATGTTAGTAAAAGTCTCAGAGGGACATATTCCAAATGTAAGTAGTATTGTCCATTGGCAAGAGAAATACAACTGGATAAAGCAAAATGGCCTTTCAATCTTTTCTCTGTACCAGCGGTCCCCAACCTTTTTGACATCAGGGACCGGTTTCGTGGAAGACAAGTTTCCTACGGCGGCGGGGGTGGGGTGTGGGGGATGGTTGGCTCAGGCGGTAATGCGAGCGATGCGGAGCCCAGATGAAGCTTTGCTCTCGCTACTCACCTCCTGCTGTGCGGCCCGGCTCTTAACAGGCCGCCCACCGGTACCAGTCCACTGCCCTGCCCGGGGGTTGGGGACACCAGCTCTATACCATTTTATTTGAAATTTTATATAGATGATATAATTATTACATTTAATATTTAAATAATAAGTAATTAGAATAAAAGGAGAGAAACATTTTTGTTAGGGTAGCAGCAGGGTAAGAGAAGGGAAAACTTCAGTTTTTCTTTTTAGTTGCTATATATTTCACATTCTTATATACATAAATGCTAGAAATTAATTCTAAGTTGACCATGTTGCTGAATGGTAGACAATAGGATAAGGAATAGATGTGAGGAAGCCCTCCCTAGTGGGTACTAGTTCAAGTCACATTTCTCAGTAACAGAGACTCAAATATAAAAACATAATGGTAAAACACAAACACCCAGGTAAGCTTTCATATACAAACATAACATAATAAAAATATTCTCAACATTTCCTGTTAGAATTTCTCTCCTTTATCCAAGTAAAATTATTGATCTGCTCAATGGATACTGCTACTTCTTGGATACTGCTACTATATTTGTATATCTTGTCTTCCAAATTCCAGAGGATATGTTTACATACTAAATATGTATCTTCAGTGATAGAAACATTAAAAAAAGCAAGAATTAGCATAGTTTCATCATTTACTTCCATAATCATTGCTATCATGTTGCTGGCATCCATCTTAATTGAAACTGTCTCCAAGCCTTGCTTGAACAACCCAGTAGAAGGAGTGCTATTTTATGAGATTTCCTAATCAGCTTAAGTAGAATAGGCAATACATAATTTTTATTTCTGAATAGGAGTTTGTGGATAAGACAATTTAATTTACCAGGTAACCCTTACTATTTCTCCAGAAAAGTTATCCTAATTTACACATCAACAACCAGTACACATGAGTATCCATTGCTCCGAATCTTCATGCACATTTAATGTAGGTAAAGTTTTTCATTTTTGTCATTGTGATGTATGTGAAACAATATATTTTTAAACTTATTACTTCCATTATTGGTCATGTTGAGCATTTATCTTATATTTATCAGCCATGGAAGTTTTCCCTTCTTTGGACATTAAAACATAATTTATAATAGCAAAAATTTGTTAACAACATAGAAGTTTACCAATAGAGAGAAAATTAAATAAATTATAACAATTATAGTATGCAATTGCTAAAAAGAATGAGATAGAACTATCTGTACTGGCATGAACAAATTGATTAGACATAATGGTGCTAGGAAATAAAGACCTAGAATATTATGGAGCATATGAACTCATTTGGGTACACATACCTATACCTATACCTATACCTATACCTATACCTATACCTATACCTATACCTATACATATAACTATACAAATGTTAGTAAAAGTCTCAGAGGGACATATTCCAAATGTAAGTAGTATTGTCCATTGGCAAGAGAAATACAACTGGATAAAGCAAAATGGCCTTTCAATCTTTTCTCTGTACCAGCGGTCCCCAACCTTTTTGACATCAGGGACCGGTTTCGTGGAAGACAAGTTTCCTACGGCGGCGGGGGTGGGGTGTGGGGGATGGTTGGCTCAGGCGGTAATGCGAGCGATGCGGAGCCCAGATGAAGCTTTGCTCTCGCTACTCACCTCCTGCTGTGCGGCCCGGCTCTTAACAGGCCGCCCACCGGTACCAGTCCACTGCCCTGCCCGGGGGTTGGGGACACCAGCTCTATACCATTTTATTTGAAATTTTATATAGATGATATAATTATTACATTTAATATTTAAATAATAAGTAATTAGAATAAAAGGAGAGAAACATTTTTGTTAGGGTAGCAGCAGGGTAAGAGAAGGGAAAACTTCAGTTTTTCTTTTTAGTTGCTATATATTTCACATTCTTATATACATAAATGCTAGAAATTAATTCTAAGTTGACCATGTTGCTGAATGGTAGACAATAGGATAAGGAATAGATGTGAGGAAGCCCTCCCTAGTGGGTACTAGTTCAAGTCACATTTCTCAGTAACAGAGACTCAAATATAAAAACATAATGGTAAAACACAAACACCCAGGTAAGCTTTCATATACAAACATAACATAATAAAAATATTCTCAACATTTCCTGTTAGAATTTCTCTCCTTTATCCAAGTAAAATTATTGATCTGCTCAATGGATACTGCTACTTCTTGGATACTGCTACTATATTTGTATATCTTGTCTTCCAAATTCCAGAGGATATGTTTACATACTAAATATGTATCTTCAGTGATAGAAACATTAAAAAAAGCAAGAATTAGCATAGTTTCATCATTTACTTATACCTATGTATTATCTATTAAAAAATAAATAACTATATAAAACAAAAAATAATTTAAAATAAACAATATGTATTTTAATAGGTAAGTACTCAGGGACAGCTGTACTTGAAGTCATAATAAAGTAGGGAGATTTACTTGCCCCCATATATGCAATCATTCTGAAAGCAACATGATGTTGGAAATAGATATTGTTTTATGTTATAAATAGACATCGATACAGGAAGATTGTACCAGTGACTTAAATACTATGAGCTGTTCTATTGGGGGTAGTTTCCAAATGGTGAACAACACATGGTAAACTTCCAGACAAAAGAAAATTTACTCCCAGAAAATTCAGTGTACATTACATCATCTGAAAATACTGCTTCATTTTTTAATATAAAATGATGTTATATGCTAAGCTCAGGTTATTTAAAACAGATATTTCACTTAGGCAAGTGCCCAGGAAGACATTTGAAAGAAAATATAGTTGTGGACAAAACAATTCTTTGTTGTATGGGATTGTCCTGTGTATTCCCTAATATTTGGCTTTTGTGGACCTGCCCACTACCCACAAGCAGCATCCTCCAATAGTTGTGGTAACTATCAATACCCCATACATTTCCAAAACACTTACTAGCATTGAGAACTACTCAGATACTGTCTTAGGAGAAGGATACACAGGAATTGCTATGTATTTAGAAATGAATTGCTACATCATAGGCATATACACCTTCAATTTACCATTGAACAACCCAGTAGAAGGAGTGCTATTTTATGAGATTTCCTAATCAGCTTAAGTAGAATAGGCAATACATAATTTTTATTTCTGAATAGGAGTTTGTGGATAAGACAATTTATGAAAATAAAATGTTGTAGCTCTTCTAACCACTCGAAAGGAAACTTGCTCCATTTCCCTCCCCCATTCCCTGCTCCCTGGAAAGTAAACATTATCTGAAAAGCTGACCTTTTTCTAACTTAAAACTTAGCTAAACACTCTAGCCAGTTCTGTGTCAACATTCCCCTCATAACATTTTCAGGAAGAATTCCACTTCAATCCTTACCAGTGTTTTCGAATAATATGATGTAGGAGTCAGCTGACAGCTACAGCCCTATGCTTCAGCCAACATTCATACTGTACAAATATTATGATTTTAGAATTTATAATCTACCCGCTCCACTCAACATTTAAAGCAGAAAGATTTCTGTGGAAAGAAGAGAAATTGATTACATATGGTAATCTTAGGTTTCTTAGCATTCACTAATATTGGCCAAAGTTATATTTGTACTTTATCAGAAAGTAATTGTATCTCATCACAGTGGGAAAGCTGAGAAAAAAATGTTTTTCTTCATAGCAAAGCCCCTTATTATAAAGCAACAAAACTGTACTATAGAGAATTATTAGAAAGCAGATGTGAATGCACACCCACATTTATTACTTTGTCTATAAGATTATCATTTTCTGCTCGAACTGAGATGTCAAATAGAAAATATTTTCATTAAAACAGAGTGAGTCTTGTAGGCATTTCTCTCCTCATAGGATCTGCTACCTTTATTTTATAATTTTCTTAATGAACTCATCTTTCTTAACCAGGAATCTTAAACAAATAAGTTTATTTAAACTCAGGATACACAGACGACAACTGATTTGTTCCACAGGGAATGACTGTGCGCTAATTCATAGAGATTCAGATGGTTGTCAATGCCATGTACAAGCAATTTCCGTTAGTGTGGCCAGGGATGCAATATGATTATATAAAGACCCACTACCTTTTAAATTTAACTGAAAGAATGAGAGAATAAAGGGAATATTCTGTTGGGTTGTTTAGCAATAATGCTTTTATTATTTTATGAGAGGTCCAGGGGGTTCATCACCTCTTGAAACAATCTGAGTTCAGCTGACACAGAGTAGGTATTGCCAGTGTCCAATATCCTGAAGAAATTGTTTTAACTACTTAGGTTACTGAAATATTATTTAGGGCAATGTATCATTAATTTAGTTGGGAAACAAATAATAATCCCACATTCATCAATTCCTGCCATACCACCAATCCACATGTAATATAATATAACTCTGAAGTTAGAATGATGGAAAGAGGGTTAGAGAGTAAGAATGGCTTTTACAGTAATTCAAGCAAAATGTAACAAGATAACAGCATGGGACATCAGAAAGGAACAGAGGACGGTTCAGAAGTAGAATAAGCAGATTTGAGTAGCTTGATTTGGGAAATGCAAGAAGAATAATTTATTAATGACACCCTAATATAAGTTGTTACATCATAATCAGTCCAAAGTAATGTTGTACTATCTATGCAGCATGAGATTTGTTTTAAATAACTGTTGGAATTGCTGAGAAAGTCCCCAGGCCTTAAATCACAATGGAAACAGCCAAGGATGCAGAATATGACGACTGGTGTACTCTTCAAGTTATTTAGAATTCTTCACCAAAACAGACACATGATTTTTCTGTATTTGGAGCAGTAGAAAGGCATTTCATTTTGACATCCTTGTAAGTCATCTTCTGAACTTTATCCTAATGACCTTTGAGTTTGTTTTATAAGATAAAGATTTCTATTTTTAAAGTTCATTTTGAAATGAAATACTAAAAACTTGACATCTTAAAAGTGACTTGCCATTATTAATTACAGAACCAGATCTCTATTTAGATTTTGGAAGACAACTCATAATTTCACAATGCCTGGATAGTTATTTTCCAATAGATCTTCAAGTCTATGGTTTCTTTCTTTAATCTTTTTATATGGTTCTTTCATTTCTCCTTTCATCTGAATTTTCTGTTACCTCTCTTATACTACCCAATTCTACCCAACGTGAAGGCCAAGTTTATTAAGAACTTACGTATGAATTAAAAGGTACTGGTTTAAAACAACACTCTGTGGTCCCCCGTGCAAAAACAAAAGGTGAAATTGTGAGGCTATTACATATTAGGGCCAGGAAATCCAGAATTTTCTGAATATTGTTCTTCACACTGCAGTCATACCTCCCCATTTGGTCTTCAATCAAACACATATTATTTTTCAGAAGTTGCAACTGCTATCAAATGGGAGGCAAAAGGATACCAGGCTGGAGTCATGTAACTCAACCCACAGAATATTTTTGAACCTCACTGTACTATGCAACTTTGTCCTAAAATGTTTTAGGCCTAATAATTTCAAGCTCAAAAAGGCCATGAAGATGGCTCAATCTTTTAAGGATGAACATTCACCCAGTATTGGGAGTATGGAACCAGAGCTATAGAGCAAAGGATGACAAGTTGGCACGTGGTGCCAATATCACCACCACTACCTAACTCCAAGTAGGACAACGGGGTGAGATTGTGAGAGCTTTCAACCTCTTTCCGTGCAGAGACAATCCCTGGCCCTTATTACTCCATCCTGTAGAAGGCAGAAAAGGAAGAGAAGCCACACACCCAGCCCTTTAATGCATAGTAATTCCACCCATTACAGATGTGGACCAAACAGTGTCCTATAATATAACCAAACAGAGCAGCACCCTTCCTACTCTGTGAGAAAACAGGATGCCCGTGGGAAGATGAGTAAAGGCACTTCAGATGCAGATCTTCTGACCCTACATCCCTGCTGGCTTTGTTGTTTCTCACCCAAACCAGCTCCTACATCTCATTTAATTATCTGTTGAAAACATTACCATTCTTACTAAACTCATTTAAATGAGTTGTGGGAATAAGAAGGAAATCTGCAAGAAGATACTGTGGAGTTGAATGTGTCAATTATGTTAATATTATAGCCCTGAGAGACTGAAGAGATTACTTTTTATTCTGTCCCTTCCTCAATTTTTACATTGTTTGAATCAAGGTCCTCCTTTAGGGAGAAATAGTTTAAAACAAATGGCTTTATATTTACCTAATTATTTTTCTTCCTTCCAAAAGATTTGCTTCATTACGCATATGTTATGTCTACATTTACTGTAGATCAATTTATCTTGCTTTTTGATAGAAATCTAATTGTCCCCTCTGATATCTAAGATGGAAAGAATTAAGAACCTTTGAAACACCTATCAGAAACTGAATATTTCAGAAGTAGGACTTAATTGGTAGTGGTAAACGACAACGGTTAAAAAGGAAATTATATTGCCTATGAAGACAGCTCTCCTTGTTCTTTTTTTTTCTGTTTATTATCAGTTGTGGATTATTCTGGTGACCAGATGGGGTAAACCTGAGAAGTTAGAGAAGATGGTTTGCTATTGGAGTCTGCAAGTTATTTCTAAGGGTTTCCTTCTTTTACACCTATTTAAGTAAGACGAATCTTACATCAGTATTTCCTTTCAGTTCCATGATGTTGACAAAATCTCCTGATATCCAATGGCACAATAATAGTGACAAAATTGTCTTCAAAAGAAGCATCTGGGGAAAAGATAAGACTTCTCTTTCAAAACGCTTTTAATGGCAACACCACCACTAACAAAGCAAAGCAAAACCTAATATCTATTTTATGAAAGGAGTATGTGTTAACCCCATTAAAGTTTTCAATACAGTAGAATAAGGATCACACATTTAATATTTCACTTTATACACCTAGAATATAAACCCAGTTTTTATGGGTATCATTTTGTTACTGGGGAATATTTTAGGTATATTGGGGCATTACATGGGCATGTTTTGTTAGTAAAATACTAATGTATAAGACTCAATGAAGATAGATTACACATTTTATTCTTCTTCCCAAACCATTGCTCATGTATTTCTGTCTCCATTTATTCTATTTACCAGCTGTAAAAACTAGAACTCTTGGGAAATATGTCTACCTATTTTATAAAATCCTTAGAACAATAAATGTTTTACTGAAGCACAGAAATGCTATTTATATCACAAAATATATCAAATAAAACTACTCACCCTTATTCTTTTTTAGCTCATCAACACAATTATGTGATGCAAAAGTCCCAAATCTAAGAAAGTTGAAAACAGACTATAATTGGTTTTATTGATTTGTGACCAATGTTCTCACTCAAGAGCTTCATGATCTCAATTTTGTCATGAAAAGCACAAGATAGAAATGTCTATTTGGTAAGTTAACACATCCCTGCCTTATAAAATCTAACAATTTTATTTCCACTTTATTTCAAATCCCTACAAAGAGGATGAAGTTAATTACCTTTGCTGATCCCACATGATTTCAGTACTTTATTTTCTTTGAGGTATTGTTATAAAATCTCTGAAGAGAGACTATGTTGTGTATTTTTTAGTAATAAACACAATGAAAATTGTATCAATTCTTAAGCCATACTCCCTTAATCCACTTCTGTTTTAAAAAATGAAAGAATAAACTCTTCTATCCACAAAAGGATAAGGTCTAATAAACTTATAGATGTACCTATTTTGACAGAACTTTTTGAAAAAAAAAATATGGGTTTCATTGCAAAGTGATAAACATAAGGAACATCTTCAATTACTCTGCTATAGGTACTATTATCTATTCAGTGTTCCATCTTTGAATTACCTGGGTTGATTTTTTTCTGTGTTCATTCTATAACCTTTTAAATTATGTATTTAAAAAACATCCTTAGCCAGATAAAAGTAGTTCAAATTAGTAGTTCCCAACTGAATTATTTTTGGATAACATTTTATTTCTTTTTTATTTATTTATTTACTTTTTAAATTGAAGTATAGTTGATTTTCCTAATTGAAATTAAGCCAGGAGATATTCTTTACAGAAAAAGAAAAGTTCTGTCTTAGGTCTTAGGACATATTCCTGACAGAAAAAAAGAAACAAAGCACAAAGGCATGATTCTTTTTATTTTTATTTTTTTATACTGGAGTAAAGTTGATTTACAATGTTGTGTTAGTTTCAGGTGTACAGCAAAGTGATTCAGTTATACATATACATGTATCTATTCTTTTTCCGATTCTTTTCCCATATAGGTTATTATTCTTGGCATGATTCTTGGTGAAAAACTATCCACTAAGCGAAAATATACTATTGCTCTTTTCACACATTTCCACCAGACAAAACTCTTCTCATTTGATTGGGACAGCTGGAGATTTCGAGTGCACCCTCTAAAATGGGTATGATAGATTACCTTTTCAATATCTGTTCCTACATTGGTGCACAGATGCTGGAAAGCTAAACAAATGAGGTGCAATTCTTGGAAAGTTAAGCTGAATGATTTGGGTAGGAAAAGAAGGTATTGTATACACGACATTCATTCTGCTGACATAGAACTGGAATAAATATGCATGGCAGACTTCCTATCCAGAAATCAAAGTTAAGTTGGTACAATGCAGTGAGCAGCAGTTGGACAGCAGCCATTTCATTTCCCAATTTTGTGAGTGTGGTAGAAGTGGCAGCTCCTTTGCTGAGCGATTCTGTAGTGTTTTCTGGGAATCGGTATTGGAGGCTAAACTTACAGCCTCTACTCCAGCCATTCAAAAAAGATTGTACCAGCATTCACTTGTACTAAATAACATTGTGCTTAATACTGAATAAATATTTTCCGTTATGAATTGAAATATGAGTTGAAATAGATTTAGAATGGATGAGAATGGGCAAGGAACTGGAGTTGGCAGAATTTGATGCCTCTATTGGGAGAGTGTTTAAGAATCTATCCTGGGGAATAGTCTGAGAGTCTCCTGAGCCCAGAACTCATTGTTCCCTGTAGTATTATGTGGTTCTCTCCTCCGTTTGAGAAATCCAACTTCTGAAAATATTTGGGACATATATACATGGGATATATATTTGAAATATATATTTGGGACATATATATAGTGTATATGAAAATATTGGGGATATGTATAATGTATTGGTTTTATTTTATTATTATTGCTAAAATAACAGAGAAAGATCAAGTTATCTCAAAATTTTTGAAAATATTCAATACCCACTTATGTTGCAGACTGTCTGCAAACTAGAAATACGAGGGAAATTTTTAATAAAAGGCATTTGAGAAAATCCACAAATCTTATATTTAAGTTTTCATCATACATAATGGGAAAAACTTGAATATTTTCCATTTAGATTCAGGAAGAAGGTAGGGATGTCCCATTTCATCATGCCCTGTCAAGAGCATACAGACATTTGAAGTGCACTAAAAACAATTAAAAGAAATAAAAGGCATGGATATCAAAAGCAGAAGTAAAATTCTATTTACAGATGATATAATTATTTACATAGAAAATTTTTAAAAATACCCAAGAAAAAGACTAAATCTGAAAATCAATTTACCAAGGACACAGGATAAAAAATCAACATACAAAGCCTTATGTATCTCTATTTTCTAGCCCCAAAGAATTGGAAACAAAATGTCAACAATTACTGTAGAGTAATATTAGAAATAAAATACTTAATAAGAAGGTTAACAAAAGATGTAGAAAACTCTACCTTAAAACTTAAAAACATTGCTGAGAGAAGTTAAAGACCTAAATAAATAGAGAAATATGCCATGTTGATGGATTAGAAGCCTTACTATTATTAAGATGTCAAGCCAGTCTATATGCTTAACGTAATCTCAAACAAAATTCCAATTCCTTTTTCTTTTCATTGACATATTGACAAAAGTTACATAGAAATGCCAAAAACGTAAAATAATTGAAACAATCTGTAGGAATGCAATTGAAACTGACTTCCCATAGACTTACAGTAATCAAGAGTGTAGTATCAAAATATGAAGAGACAAATAGATCGATAGTACAGAATAGAGTCCACAAATAGACTCACACACAAAAAGTCAACTGATTTTCAACAAAAGTCCTAAGACAACTTGATAAGGAAAAGAGTGCTATTTCAACATATGATGCCACAATAATTGCATAGATGCATGAAAAATATGAACCTTGAACCCTACCGCTCAACATAAAACAACTCTAAAGTTTTAGAAGAAAATGTAGGAGAAAGTCTTCACAAGCTTGGGGATAAGAAAGATTTCTCAGAAAGGACACATGAAAATTAGCCATAAAAGAAAAACTTGATAAGTGGGACTTCATTAAAATTTAAAGCATCTGCTTACCATTAAGAAAAAAATCATTCATAATACATATAGACATAACAAAGCAATTGTTTCCAGAATATCTTTTAAAAAACTACAAAACAATAATAAAAAGGGGAATTCAATGATGTGAAAGGCTTGTTCCATAAAAGAAATAATTGATAAGCTGGACTTCATAAAAATTAAAAACTTCTTCTCTGTGAAAGACAATGTCAGGAGAATTAGAAGGCAAGCCACAGACAGGGAGAAAATATTTGCAAAAAACACATATGATAAAGAACTGTTATCCAAAAATATACAAAGAACTCTTAAAATTCAACCATAAGAAAACAAATAATCTTATTTTAAAATAGATCAAAGACCTTTACAGACATCTCACCAAAGAAAATATACAGATGGCAAATAAGCATATAAAAATAAGTTCTACATCATATCTCATCAGAGAAATGTAAATTAAAATAACAATGAGATACCACTACACACCTAATGGAATGGCCAAAATCCAAGACACTGAAAGCACCAGATGTTGACAGGAATGTGGAGCAACAAGAACTCTCATACCTTGCTGGTGGCAATGCAAAATGATACAGCCACTTTGGAAGACAGTCTAGTGATTTTTACAAAACTAAATATACTCTTACCGTACTATCCAACAATCACACTCCTTGGTATTTACCGAAAGAAGTTGAAAACTTATGTCCATTCACACAAAAACCTGCACGTGGATGTTTATAGCAGTGTCATGATAATTTCCAAAACTCTGAAGCAACCAACTATGGTACATCCAGAGAATGGAATGTTATTCAGCACTAAAAAGAGGTGTGTTACCAAGCCATGAAAGACATAGAAGAAACTTTAATTTACATTACTATGTGAAAGAAGCCAACCTGAAAAGGCTACATACTATATACTTCAACTATATGACATTTTAAAATAGCCAAAAACTATGGAGACAGAAAACAAAAAACAGAAAACAGTGGTTGTCAAGGGTTGGGGTTGGAGATGAACAGGTGGAGCACAGGGGACTTTCAGGACATTGAAAATAGTTCCTATGATATTATAAGGATGGCTACATGTCATTATACATTTGTCAAAACCCACAGACTGCACAACACCAAGAGTGAACCACAATATAAACTATGGACTTTGGGTGAGTATGATATATCAGTGTAAGCTCATCAGTCGTAACAAGAGTCCCCCTCTGGTGAGTGACGTAGAAAATGGGGGAGGCTATGCATGTGCCTGAGCAGGTGTTATACGGGAAATCTCTGTACTTCTCTCAATTTTGCCTTAAAACAAAAATTGAGTTTAAAAAAATATGAGCGTAAGTAGGGATATTGACTGGAAAGAGTCCTGAAGACACTTTCTGAAAGATTGAAATTTTCTGTATCTTCGTGCTACAACAAAACTCAGTGAATTGTACATTTAAGATCTATGCATCTGTCTATATATAATTTTATCCTCAAACAAATGTGGAAAATAGGAAAGTAAACTAGAAAGAGAAAAAAATATTTCTAATCATAGTAAGTGACACTTAAAGATCCCAAAAGGAGTTGCAGATATAATCTTATACACAATCTCCTTTATCGTTTAGGTTTTGGTTTTTTTTTTTAACATAAGTGGTGAAGTTCTTCTTTGAGGCAGAGCCTGTGGTATGTAGATTCAGTGAAATATTTGAACCTTATATTTCAAGAAGATAAGTAGGAAGGAGCCAAACAATAATCTCCAAAGATCTCTTTCATATTTTGACCATTAGTCTTTTGCACAAATGAGGAAACTTCTGGTTCAAACCCCAATCTGTCATGGGCAATTTGTGCCAATAGAGCTCTAGAATTTCTTCCATCATCAGAGACAGTGGTGAACTCAGCTGCCTTTGTGAAAAAATGCTGATTTTCACCTAAATCATGTAAACAGAATGTATGAGGGCACTCACTTTAGATGGATCTGTGGCAGTGCACATCAATCCTGAGTAAAGAGAAATGGTGCCAATAGATCATTTTGAGTAAGTGTATATGCAGAGACAAAGATTAAAGCAGAGGGGAAAATAAGGAACCACCACAGAAGAAGAAAACTTTACTTAAGACATTATGCCCAGAATTCTGGCTATAAGTGATGGAAAAGTAGCTCCTGTTGCACAAACTCTATTGCAGATTGCACCTGAAAAACTCAGCACTTCCATCAATCTAGGTCCCTGAAAGAGAATACAGAAGAGACCTTTCCACCAAGGTTTTCATGCTCCCAGTGCTATTATGTGGTCAAGAAATAAACTTATAATATGTTTAAGCCAGTATTCACTTTGGGGTTTCTTTCTTATAGTATTTATCCAACGAAGAAAGAGGAAGTGATGGGATACCAAAAAGGAGGTGGTGGGGAATGAATATAAAGCAATCACTAAAATACCAGAAAGAGGGCTATGTCAATAAAGCAACTTGACTGGGATTCAAGTATGAAGGTGGAAGGTCCTAGAGAGTAACCTCCTATAACAAAATGTATTAAATATAATAAAAGATATGAGTAAGGAATGAAAAATATAAATGCATGATACATGCATATTTTTAAAATAAAAATAAGAAACCATGACACCACAGTTTAATTGAAAGAAAGCTAGAAATGCGGATGGTTGGTCAAGGAAGTCTGCTCTAGGAGGATGATATGTTACCTATGACCTGAATAACCATGGAGATTTCAGGAATGAGTATTTCAGGGGTGGGTTACAGCAAATTTACTAAACACTAGTACAATAACAAGCTTGCCATAAAATGTGCAAGGAAGTAAACTTATAAAATGTATAAGACTAGTGAGGATGGAAGACAGTAAGTATGGGCTGGAGTGGCATGAGATGATGTAAAAAAGGTAGGAAAGAATAGATTATGTAGATCTTGCAGAACATGGTACAGAATTTCATTGTTATTCTATGTGCAATGAGCAACCATTTGAAAGCTTTAAACAGGGAGATGTATATATATATATATATATATATGATGAATTTTTAGTAACTATTGATTACAAGAGATACTCTCTTGATATCACTATAATTCTTACTGTCAATCAGGCTCCAAATATTAGTCATCTTTGATGCAATTCTGCCCCATATCTAGTGAGTCACCGTGTCTTCAAGTCGACTCTAAAATATTCCAAACTCTTTCCCTTTTCTCATCCTTATTATTATCTTAGTGGATGAGGTCCCCATTCTCTTTTTCCTAGGTCATTGTGCAAACCTTTTCTTGATACTCAGCATCTGCCCTGTCCAATTTATTCTCTTAATGCAACGTTCTCTCTTCAAAATCTGTCTCATTCTCAAAAACATTATTGGCTGTCCATGGTTTATAGAAAGCCCAGAGACTGTAAACCTGGGCCCTCTGCAGGTCATACCCTGCCATTAACAAGCCTTTACTTGTTAAATGCAATGCCTCAATCCTGCTTAAGTATTGGCCTGGGATTTTGATCAGAGAGTGATGTGTTGTTTTATAGTAAAGAATGGGACCCAAAAGGTGAAACGTACATGTAAACAGATTTCAGCTCAATATTAAAAAGGTATTTTAGGGAAGCAGCAGTATTTAACACTGGAAGAGATTGTCTCCCGACATAAGGGAATTTAAGTACAACTGAGCGACACTGTGTATGGAATAAAGTAAAAGGTAATCTTGCTGTAGGAGAGAGGTTGAATTAGATTAATTGGATTCTTTTTCTAATTAAATGTCTCTGTAACTTTTGATTAAACTTACAAATTCAAATATCTTATTTTAGAGCTTAAGAAAATACTGAACTAAGCTCTTCATAATGCTTCCAATATGAAGTGTTTTCATTTTCAACACCCTATTCTGGGATTATTTAATTCAAACAAAAAGAAAAGAAAAGAAAGTATCAAAATTCACAAGAATGCTATGATGTGTGTGATGACATGTTATCTACAGCCTTTGAGACCTTTGAAGATAAGCTGTTGAATAATGTCACTACATTATTATTATAGTTAGAATATAAACACAGGTTTAGTGTCTTGTCAAGATGATACAACTTTTAAAAGAGTACAAAGTGAGAAATTGACATCTGCAATTTTAAAAGAAGCAAGCAAGATTCAAAAGCTCAAATCAAACAAAAAATATTGTATTTTATCAATACGTACCCTTTTCCTGGAAATAAATTACAGAAACATACATTACTAGATAAATTTCAGTTTGGTTGCCCTTTATTTTATGTGAAAGTGTTTTGAGGATTTCTGATGACCTTAATTGAAATGAATTGTAGAATTGACTTATTTACATTTAATTAACATTGGTATTTAAACTGGACATTTTTATAACATTTATTTTTAAAGTAAAACTTGGTCATAATTAAGAAAGCCCTAATTATTTAACAAAGTAAATATCATGCTTAAGGTAAAAAAGACAATGAAATTTTAGCATTTCTGCATTGTTGCCTTTAAAGCAAAGCATGATTTCCCAGGGTATGGTCCTCTAATGTAAGCCATTTGGGTTAATCCTTAAAAACAAACAAGTGCTTAATTACCCCAAGGCACAGAACCCACACTACAATTTAAAACATCAAAATGGGAAAAATAATTAGTCTCTTGTGTATAATTAATCAGTCTTCTAAGAATTGGGCCAAACTGTAGTTTAGTTCTTTCTACAATTCAGAAGGCAATTTTAATTATATTGAAACATTTATGCATCTAGTTTGTGGATATAGGTTCTAAAAGTAAGTTAAATCTTTGTGTTTACTGTGGACTTAGGAAATGGAAAGAAAGGCTATACTCAGAATTAGATATCCACTGCAAAACTTCAAAACTGTTTATACTTCTTTTACAAACTGCAATGGCTTAGGAGCCATAGAGTGCTTGATAGACATTTTAAAAAGCAAATATAGTTTATACTCCAATTTGATTTAGAAATATCAAGCACAGAGTTACTGAATACCAATATAGAGCAAAGACATAAAAATTAAGAATTTTTACAATAAGCTTTAGAACAAAAAGTATATTATTAGGAACAGAAATGGATCAAACATTTGAAACATCATTTCAAAAATGAAACACCAAATGATCAACAAAAAAATTTTTCACTACCTTTGCTTAATTTAGTAAAGCAATGTTTCTTTTAAGAACTTATAAATTTCACATGAATTCATATTTTAAATAGTTTTTAAAGGTTTCTGCAAAGCTTTTGTCTTTACAGTAGCAGTTTAGGAAATGTTCCATTTGTCAAAAGCTAAGGGTTGTAGGTAAATTTAAACTTCCTGTCAATATATTTGATATTCATAAAAGCCTTTTATTTTTCACCTGTAGTCTAAATTTAAGTATCACTTTGTAGAGACTTAAATTTTTGCTAGTCTATTTTGAATCATTTGCAACATAATTTCCTGTTCTGTGAGCAATGAATCATGATCAGGATATTTTCTCCAGTTTTTTCAAGTAATATGTCAATCTTAGATTTTTATGTATACCTGTCAGAAGTGAAAATTTGCTACATTTACTTTGTTTTTAACATATGAACTATATTTTGAATTTTTAAAGAATTCCTAAACAATGCTTTTCTTCACTATTTTGCAGTGTATATAAAATCTGAAGTTCAGATTATGTTGACAATTTAGTCAATATAGTAATATTTCCAGGAAAATCACAATGAGTAAAGTGGTAGGAGATGTATAGAAAAACAAACAGACAAACATTTAATGAGGCATGTGGAAAAGATGTAAACAAATGCAGGTCATATTCCTTTCCTGACTGGAAAGATGAAATACAAAAATCACATTACTTCTTCTTGTATTAATCAGGACACTTAATGTGAAAATTAACATAAAATCAAATAGAACTGGCCTTATGGATGAGGGTATTTATTGGCTTATGTAACTGGAAGCCCAGGAGAAAACTGAAATTCAATGTTGTCTTAATTTATTGACTTACGTCCAAAGTCTCAGTTTATTTTTCGATCTTTATGTTCTGCCATGCATATTGTTAGCTTTATTCTAAGGTTTGTCTTTTTTCCCGATTGCGAGTTAGTTGCCCAAAGCTCCCTGGATTATAGGATTTCTTGTCCACGTTGGGGGTGAGGGGATGGGAGATCTACGTCTTTCACAAACTTCAAATAAAATCCTGAAGTATATTCTACTGGGTCAAACTTTAAGTTATGTGTTCAACTCTTAACTAATCACTATGGTGAGGAAAATGTCAGGATCTGATTAACTTAAGCCAATAAAGGGTTACCTTTGCAATCTGAATTACACCCCATAGCTAAACTCAAGAATTATAAAACAAGTGATATTGGGAATGAAAACAAAAATCTCACTTGCCAAATCACTTATAATTCAATATATATCCATTGAAAAATGCAATGGGATTTGAGGAACTTGACAAACTTATTCTACTGTTCATCTAGAAAAATATCCCTAAATTCAAATGCCTACAGGTTCCAAGTAGTTAACCTAAATAACAAAATTAAGACAAATGAAGGGGCATTTACAAATATGCAAAGGTAGGGTAAATCTATAATTTGTTTTCCTACCCAGTACACATAAGTGTAAAAAAGAGGCACCATTAATTAGTATTCCAGGGAGGAGTTATAATCCAGACTATCCCAGAAAAACCAGAACATGTATGTTATCATCCTCTCTCAAGAGGGCAGTCTCCTAGTTCCTGCCAGTTGTTGAAATATGGGAAATAGTATTATTGGATCTTCTGACATTTCTGGACAAATAAATAATCCAATTTTTATGTAAAATACCCTTATTTGAAAATGTTGGCTTGGTTAAAAATATCTAGAAATATATTTTGTCTTATAACTTCTGTTCTAGGAAGTAAATGGTAAAAATTGTTTTTGATTTGAGGAAAAAGACAAAAAAATGAGTAAGTATATTGCCAAATATTAAAACACACACAAAAACTGCACTAAGTAGTGTGGTATTTATGCAAGAATAAGATCTAATCAACAGATTAGAATACACAAAGCAGAAGCAGAGCTATATGTAAGCATTCAGTGTGTTTAGTATATAAAAGTCATTTCTCAAGTACAGTTCTTTCTCTCCATCTCTACTGCCAAATACTCTCATCTCAGCTACTATCATCTCTCATCCAGATTACTGATAATTTCTGAGACGCGTTTTTTATATACTCATGTACCTTGTCAATCTATTCTACATACATACACGGCTAGGGTTTTTAAAGTGGCAAATTTGAGGTTACTATTCCTTTCTTATATCGATAATTTGTCATTGTTTTTAGAACAAAGACAAAATTTCATAATGTCTGTAATGAAATTCACAGTCTGTTCCTTACCTGCTCTTACACTTCAACTTGCCCATGCTGCAGCTCACCAGTATTTGGACTTTGTTTTCCAAGATGGTAAGTTTCAGATCCTTAATATGCATATAAGTTGGAGAAACTTAATAGTGTCACATGAACATCATGTTCAAGAAAGAGTACTAACCTATATTTATAAACTTGAAAGTCTTGAAGTTCTTTTGTGCTTACCTGAGGAATACAGGTACAAGGGAAAGGAAATCAAAGGTCTGATTACTGGGCCATCCAGCATTTACAGGCTGGAAAAATAAAGAATCAGAGAATAAGATGCCAGAAAAGCAGGGAGGAAACCAGGAGAGCATATTATTTCTAGTAAAGAAGGTGAAGCAGAGTCTAGCCAGTATATATATCAAGAGAAAGATATAATGTCGCAGAGATTATAAATGAAGAAGCAGAACTGTCATGTTTAGAAAGTACTGGCTATATAGAAAACCCAATGGTATCTAAAATCTTTAGATTTTAAATTAATGAGAGAATTTAGCAACTTTGGTAAATATATAATCAATATACAAAAATCATTGTTTTTCTATCTGAAACAACAAAGTTAGAAAACCTAATTTTGAAAGGTTTGCAATTTTCCATAGCAACTCTTTGTCTCTTTTAATCTCAATTCAACTAAATCTCTCAACTCCATCACTTTCTCTCCATATGTGCGTTCGTGTATGTGTGTGTGTGTGTGATGTGTGTGTATGTATCATAGGCATATCTATAATAAAAGATGAGCATGATGCTTATGGAACAAATTACAAAATTTTATCAAATTATAGTACACACATAGAAATATGTATCTAAATATCATATTGATATATAGGAAATTTTAATATCTTAAGATACTCTAAAATTTGTGACACTGTTTTTAGTGAAAGTATTAAACAAGTATAGTATTAGAATAGATATAAAACACAGAAATGTAAATAAGGAATTTTAATATATGATGAAAATGGCATTTCAGATCAGAAAAGGATGGAATATTCTAAATAATTGTACTGTGATAATTATCAATGGTAGGGTTGGGAATATGTCCATATATGAAATGATATCAAAAATCAGTTCCATGTGCATTAGGCACAAGTATGTAAAAAGAAACTTCTTGGCAGATGGACCTTTTGTTTTTATGCTTCCAAAATTGTGATCAAGTTTTTGTAAGGCTGCTTCTGATGCCACATCGGAAAGTGGTAAAGGACAGAGAGTGCTTAGAAAGCCTACCTGGACATATCTTTTGGAAATAACATTCAGTGTGCTTACTAAAACTTAAATGCATTTGCAAGGTAGATTGTTTCATAGCCATTCCTTTTCATATATCTTTACATACTTCAGAGATGAATCTGTTTGTGTGTTTTAATACTATTTTACAACCTAGCAATTTCACTCCTGGGTATTTATTCCAACAAAAATGAAAATTTATGTCCACACAAAAACCTGTACCCGAATGTTCACTGTCACTTTATTTGTAATAACCAAATTTAGAAACAATTCAAAAGTCCTTCTTAAAAAAAAACA
The DNA here is from genome assembly GCF_002837175.3 of Physeter macrocephalus. Classification (NCBI taxonomy): domain Eukaryota; kingdom Metazoa; phylum Chordata; class Mammalia; order Artiodactyla; family Physeteridae; genus Physeter; species Physeter macrocephalus. The sequence continues at coordinate 22,993,722 of NC_041223.1, read as the reverse complement.
AAACAAACAAACAAAAAACCAAACAAAAACCATGAATTAAAAAAAAGAATGTTCATGCTATGGAATACTAGTCAGCAATTAAAGAAAATAACTAGTGATATATTCAACTACTTGGATGGATCTCAAGGGCATTATGCTGAGTGGGAAAAGCAAACCATAAAATGTTACATACTACATGATTTTATTTATATAACTTTCTCAAAATGACAAAATTGTAGTGAGGGAATCTGTGATTAGAGTTTTTCTCTGCCTTGATGGAATAGTCCGTATCTTGATTTTGGTGGTGGTTATATGGAATTGTACGTATGATAAAACTTTTATCATGTTGCATGTCAGAAGACAAAACAAAAGTAAGTGCATGAAAAAACTGGTAAAATCAGAATAAGGTCTGTAGTTCAGTTAATAGCATTGTATGAACGTCAGTTTCCTGGCTTTGAAAATGTACTGTATTCACCTAAGATGTTATTATTGAGGAAGCTGAGTGGAAGGAGAACTGTTTACAGGGGTATGCTCTATATTGCAAATTATTATGAGTTAAGCTATTTCAAAATATAAACAACAACTTTATACTCTACTACTTATTCATTTCATCTTGCAAAAAAGGCCTAACCAAGTTTACCAGAAACCGTTTTTTCCTTCTAAAGAAACTTGAGCTTCTTTTCACAAAAAAACACATTTAAACACTATCTACCATCAATAGATAGTACTTAGTATAGGCATGCAGCAGTCTTTAGCTTTTCTGAATGGCCACTAATAGAAAGTTATTATCAGTATGACTTTGCCTCCTGAAGGAACTTGAACTCACACACACACACTCACAGCAGGAATAGACATGCTTGCTGGGCTTTCAAGCACGGTAATATAGTGAAGAGGGAGAACAGCAGCACGAAGGAGATAGGGAAGTTCTAGAGAGATGTAGGGAGCCTCACTCAAATACATCAAGGGTTTGATTCTGTTCTCCCTTTATGGCATATTTGGCCTCTTAGAAACTCAAGAGATTTTTAATAATGGTAAATCTATGCAAACCAGGATGCATCTGTTATCTGAAAAAACCCTAATAAAATATACACACTCCTTATATATATTGATTTGTATGCACTGAAAACTCTGAACACCCTTCCATTCACTAGCTGTCCTGTTGTCTTCAGAAAAAAAATCATGAAGAGAAAACCCTTAATTAGTAGTTCACCTTAAGTGAATAGACTGAATTTAAAAAACCAATTAGTATTTAGATAATAGAAAGTCTAATTACCAACAAGCATTCAACAGAAAATCTTCATTATTTTCCTTTCTGTAACTGAAGCAAGAGGTACAGAAGCATCTCCGGAGTGTCTGTTCTAATCTCTCTCCTGCCACTAATTTATTGCTAAAGGCACAAACAAGTAACTCACAGGAAATTAAGGTATTTGGCAAATATACTTGAGGCTGGTTCTGCTTTGGATGAGTAGAATGTGTTTGGGAAGACTCTAGAAAACAAGCTTACTTCTACATAAGCTAAAAAACATTGATTTTCTGAAGAGAAGAAGCAAACACTAAAAGCATTCCACTAAACCTGAAAAAAGCGTGTGTGTGTGTGTGTGTGTGTGTGTGTGTGTGTGTGTGTGTCAGGGCAGAGTCAGCCTTAAGGGCAGAAATAGGGAACATAACCATTCACTAAACTTAAAGCATTCTAAAAGTGACAGTTTGAGCTATAACAGAAAGAGAAATTAAGAAAGCACTCCCATTTACAATCACAACAAAAAAGAATAAAATACCTAGCAATAAATTTAACCAAGAATGTGAGAGACCTGTACCTGAAAACCATAAGACACTGCTGGAAAAAAAAAAAATGAAGAAGACACAAAGAAATGGAAATATATTCCATGGTCGTGTATTAAAAGAATTAACACTGATAAAATGTCCATACCACCTAAAGCAATCTACAGATTCAGTGCCATCCCCGTCAAAATCCCAATGACATTTTTCACAGAAATAGAACAAAAGAATCCTAAAATGTACATGGAACAACAAAAGACCCCATATAGCCAAAGCAATCCTGAGAAATTATCACAGTCCTCTTAAGTGTTTTGTTTACATCATCTGCAAAAAAAAAAAATTTAACAGGCACAAAGAAAATTTCAAGAAGAGTAAAAAGAAATAAATGTACTCCTCAATTCTTTTATATGCATATCATATACGTATATATATATATACATATATCATACACACATACATATTTTAGTGGAAAAGCATGAGTACAAAACCCTGTAGATAAACTCAATTCACCAATTTGACACATTTGTCATACAACATGCCACATTTAGACAGTCCTTGATTTCCAGGGATGACACTTTAAATGCTTGGCCAGTTATTACTACCTTATCAATTCATGACACTCACAGCACAACTAACATGAATTTATAAACTTACTTTATTCTGCTTTTGACAAGCAATGCATAAAGCTTCCACTTTTTTTCCTCAGATGTCTTAGTCTGTTTGGGTTGTTATAATAAAATAGTATAAACTGTGTAGCTTATAAACAACAGAAATTTATTTCTCATAGCTCTGGAGGCTGGGAAGTCCTTCGTCTTGGACTTCACATGGTGAAAAGGCAAAGGGGCTCTCTCCGAGCCTCTTTTATAGGGACACAAATCCCATTCATGACAGCACTACCCTCATGACCTAATCACCTCCCAAAGGCCCCACCTCAAAATACCATCACATTGAGTATTAGGATTGATCATATGAATTTTGAGGGTACACAAGCTTTCAGACCATTGCAGATGTATTTTCTTACAAAGTAACCACTTCTACATGTTCCATAGACCCGCTCTATCTGAGTGATTGGAAACCTTTCAACATAACGAAATTATAGGGGGAAAGAAAGACTGCCGTTTGGTACATACAACAGGAAAGGTGTGGTGCTTGTAAAGTGAGGCTACAGAGAAAGATACCATCTCAGTCGTGTCTTCCAGGAATTTTCGCATTACCGGGAAGAAAGATGGATGAGCAATTCAACGATTACAACACTGTGAATGCTACAAAACCTGTAAATTCAGTACAGAATGCTGAGGAAAACCCCAATATTATTACTATTTTCAGCCTAAGCAGAGGTGAAGAGTAAGATACCTCAGAGCTGGTCCTTGTGCAAAGTCGGAAAGAATGAGTAGATCTCCACAGCGAAATCTTCTTACCCAGTCAGGAAAAATGGTTTATTCAAAGTGTGAGGCAAAAGCAAACATGGCATTGTCTAGGAGTCGCAGGTTTACCCCTGTAACTGGCTTATATTGGAGAATAGTGGAAAACTAGGCTGGAAAGGTAGAAAGTGGTCAGTTCTCAATAAAGACTCCTGTTCAGATGCAGCAGTTGGACTGATTAAGAGACATTGCAGAATAATGATCATATATGCATTTTATTTATTTATTTATTTTTAATTTATTTTTTTTTTTTTTGCGTTACGCGGGCCTCCCCGCGCTACGGCCTCTCCCGTTGCGGAGCACAGGCTCCGGACGCGCAGGCCCAGCGGCCATGGCCCACGGGCCCAGCCGCTCCGCGGCACGCGGGATCCCCCCCACACCAGGGCGCGAACCCGGCCCCCCTGCATCGGCAGGCGGACGCGCAACCACCGCGCCACCAGGGAAGCCCCCATATATGCATTTTAGATAAATCCTGCCAGTGCCTGTGGATGACACATTAAACGAGAAGTTTAAATGGAGGTTACAGAGGATATTCCAATGGAAATAGAATAGATACCATGTGTCTCAAACTTCAGGAGTGAGAAGGAAGAAATGAGGAAGTGAAGAAAAAAGGAAAAAAAGAAAAAACCTTTGTTTTCAGAATTAGAGAACAAACCAATGATCGTAAGTTCATGAGTCCAGTTTCTTTATGTCTGGTAAACCGTCTCTAGAAAATAATTCTGTTGTAAAACCTTGTAGAAAGAATATATCCATCCTCTCACCAGAGGATTACTTGAAAGCACAATACCTTTCTAGATGTAAAAGATTCCATATAGTTGCTTTAAAATTAACTTCATTCCTGTTTTTTTGAATGCAAATTTTCTTCAGTCACTGAAATCATTAAAAAAAAACTGATATAAAAAGTAGTATTTCATAAAAATTGCAATCCATTTCTCTAAAGCAAGGGTCAGCAAAGTTTTTCTGCAAAGGGCCAGTTATTAAATATTTAGGCTTTGCTGGCCAAGAGAAAATCAAGGATATGATGTGGAACTTATATACAAAGAAAGAATGTCCACAAACATTTAATTTTTAAAATTCAAAATTTTATAGTTATGCTTTTACATTTCATATTATTTTCATGTTTCATAAAGTATTAGCCTTTTTAATTTCTTTCAACCATTTAAAAATATAAAAATAATTCGTAGTTCACAGCTGTACAAAAAGAGAAAGTGGGTTGGATTTGGCCATCAGGCTGTAGTTTGCTCACTCCTGCTCTAAAAGCAAAATCAAGCACCCCTTTTGAGACAGCCTACTTACTATTCAAGAGAAATTGAGATTTGGAGAGTGAAATGTAGCCATAGGGAAAAGAATAGCATGTGCAAAGAAGAGTTGCCATATCCATTTTTAAGAACAGGTATGCACTGTGCCATCATTTCAAAAAATGAAACTATTCATGTGAATAAGAGGGCAATTCAAGAAAGGAAAACAGTCCTTACTTAAAAGCAGAAGAATGGCTTAATCCTTAATTCCATTACTGTTTGGAAATATATATAGCGAGAGAAAGCAGGAAACCAGAATAAATTCTCAAAGTATAATGAGATGTCTTGTAAAAAAGAAAAACAATGCCTGTGAAAAATCACCAAAGAAGCTCTTTTAAATTTCATACAACTCCCACAATTTGTTGCATTCATTATGAAATTTGGACTGAAATTGTAAAGAAGAAAATCTCAAGTAATATATATCATGGTAAGGCATTGTATCTTATGACATTCAATTTAATATCATTGGTTACTGTGTTAGGGACGCGCAACCACCGCGCCACCAGGGAAGCCCCCATATATGCATTTTAGATAAATCCTGCCAGTGCCTGTGGATGACACATTAAACGAGAAGTTTAAATGGAGGTTACAGAGGATATTCCAATGGAAATAGAATAGATACCATGTGTCTCAAACTTCAGGAGTGAGAAGGAAGAAATGAGGAAGTGAAGAAAAAAGGAAAAAAAGAAAAAACCTTTGTTTTCAGAATTAGAGAACAAACCAATGATCGTAAGTTCATGAGTCCAGTTTCTTTATGTCTGGTAAACCGTCTCTAGAAAATAATTCTGTTGTAAAACCTTGTAGAAAGAATATATCCATCCTCTCACCAGAGGATTACTTGAAAGCACAATACCTTTCTAGATGTAAAAGATTCCATATAGTTGCTTTAAAATTAACTTCATTCCTGTTTTTTTGAATGCAAATTTTCTTCAGTCACTGAAATCATTAAAAAAAAACTGATATAAAAAGTAGTATTTCATAAAAATTGCAATCCATTTCTCTAAAGCAAGGGTCAGCAAAGTTTTTCTGCAAAGGGCCAGTTATTAAATATTTAGGCTTTGCTGGCCAAGAGAAAATCAAGGATATGATGTGGAACTTATATACAAAGAAAGAATGTCCACAAACATTTAATTTTTAAAATTCAAAATTTTATAGTTATGCTTTTACATTTCATATTATTTTCATGTTTCATAAAGTATTAGCCTTTTTAATTTCTTTCAACCATTTAAAAATATAAAAATAATTCGTAGTTCACAGCTGTACAAAAAGAGAAAGTGGGTTGGATTTGGCCATCAGGCTGTAGTTTGCTCACTCCTGCTCTAAAAGCAAAATCAAGCACCCCTTTTGAGACAGCCTACTTACTATTCAAGAGAAATTGAGATTTGGAGAGTGAAATGTAGCCATAGGGAAAAGAATAGCATGTGCAAAGAAGAGTTGCCATATCCATTTTTAAGAACAGGTATGCACTGTGCCATCATTTCAAAAAATGAAACTATTCATGTGAATAAGAGGGCAATTCAAGAAAGGAAAACAGTCCTTACTTAAAAGCAGAAGAATGGCTTAATCCTTAATTCCATTACTGTTTGGAAATATATATAGCGAGAGAAAGCAGGAAACCAGAATAAATTCTCAAAGTATAATGAGATGTCTTGTAAAAAAGAAAAACAATGCCTGTGAAAAATCACCAAAGAAGCTCTTTTAAATTTCATACAACTCCCACAATTTGTTGCATTCATTATGAAATTTGGACTGAAATTGTAAAGAAGAAAATCTCAAGTAATATATATCATGGTAAGGCATTGTATCTTATGACATTCAATTTAATATCATTGGTTACTGTGTTAGTTTGCTTAAGCTACTTATATATGGCCTAAGTACTTTAGAATAGATGCTATAAAAGTTATTATGTCTTTAAAATGAATGATATTTTGTTCCATTTCTATAGTAGGTTGGGCTTTAAGGCTTTGGTTAATAAGAGAATCCCTTATTAGACCATTTTTAATGTTAAATTTTAGATTATTTTTATTTATTTCTATTTACAAAATAGAAAATTTCCAGAATAAAACTCAAAAATGGAAAGACTGCTCAAACTTAAATTTATCTATTCCAGGCCCCTCCAAATATGAGAATTAAGGCAGTTCATTATTCACATTTAATGATCTCAAAAAGTATAACAGAGTTCAAGTGAAGCAAACTAATTCAAATTAGTGCATTTGCAATCAGCTCACTTCAGAACGTTTCTTCTGTTTTGCTTCAAAATAAATATGCCCTATATGTGATGTTTATTAGCTTTCTAAATGAATCCTTACCATGCAGAGAAGCATCTAGTGAATCAAGTCCATTTAATAATCACAGAGAGGCATATTTGGCTTATATCACAGCAGTAGTGTTTCCCTCTAGTTTTTCCAATCAAATATCACACAAAATTAAAAGCATTAAAGGATAAAGTTTTACAAAATAAAAATTGCTTAATGAAATGTTATCGAACACCAGAATAAGTGTCAACAATAAAATATTCACTGTCCTAAGATTAATGTATAGCTACCTTTAACTTAATGCTTACCACATACTAGCCATGTGCTAGACACGTGTTATGCAAAATCTTCGTTAATCCTTATAACCATGGCCAGTAGCTATTACTACTTCAATTTTATAGGTAAAGAATTTAAGGAAAATTTAAACAATTTTTTCAAGGTCATACAGATGATTATGTGATAGACCTGAATTTGAATCCAGGTTTTACTCTCTCCAGAAATTCTTGTTCTCATCCCATACGTTATAATGTATTTGGCATGCAAAAATCCCTCAAATTACTAAATCATAAGTACTGTCCATCAGTTTTTGCAGAAAAGTACCACCTAACACAATGACGAAAAAATAAAGGAGAAGGAGATTTCAAGGAATAAAGACCAAAAAAAATGTCTTTCGTAAGAAAAATGATGACGAACAAATAAATTGATAGCCTTTGCTCAGAAGTTGAATGCTGTAGGACTGAAGGCCTTTTTTTTTTCCCATAGAATTTTGGCATCTAGAACTTCTATTAACATCAAACATCATGTATTAATTAAATACAAAGAAAGAAAATAATAAACATGAAGACAGAAATTAATAAAATATGAAACAAACCTACAAAGTAGAGGATCAATAACATCAGAAATTGGTTCTTTTAAAAAATTATTACAGACTGCTTGTACCAGCCAAGCTGCAGTAAAATGACTACATTTTACTTCTCCCACTCACTACAATTTAAATCTCTAGACAGAATTCAGAAAACAACTACTTGAGGACTCTGAAAAGTAAATAAGAGGCAGATTGAGGAACAGTCAAAACCCCAACAAGGGCCTGGTGAATTTAATATATATATATTTTTTCTTACTTATATCTTGACTCTTACTGGAGGAGAGGTGGTATTAATCATTCAATTTTATTTTGCTTTTTCCAAGTTCTTTTGGCTCCCTTTTAATTTCTATATGAGTTTTAGAGTCAACTTGTCAATTTCTACAAACACCTGGTGAGATTTTTGTTGGGGTTGTGTTAAACCTACAGATCATTTGAGGGCAAATTGGATGAATCTTCTGACCCATAAACAACCTTGCCAAACCCACTTATTAATTCTAGTAGCTTTTTTTGTATATGTCATTGGATTTTCTACATAGACAGTCATGTCATCTGTGAATAAAGCGGATTTATCTCTTCCTTTCCTGTCTGAATGTCTTTTATTTCTTTTTCTCTCCTGATTGCACTGGCTAGAATCTCCAGCACAATTCTGACTAGAAGGAGTGAGATGGGATATCCTTTACTTTTCCTGATTTTAAGAAGAAAGCTTTAAGCCTTTCACCATTAAATATGATGTTATCTGTAGGTTTTCCATAGACGTCCTTAATCAAGTCAAGTTTTCCATAGATATCCTTAAGTCAATTCTATTCATAATTTGCTAAAAGTTTTTATCAGAAATATATTTTGGATCCAGTCAAATGTTTTTTCTGTGTCTTTTAAGATGATCATATAGTTTTGCTTTGTTTTTGTTTTATTTTTATGACTAATTATATAAATAAATTTCATGTTTAACTAACACTGTATTCTAGGAAAACTGGTCATAATTATTATCCTTTTTATATGTTGTTTGATCTGACTTGATAATATTTTTTAGAATTTTTGCATCTATGTTCACAAGTGATATTGGTCTATACTTTTTAAAATGTCTGTTTGATATCAGAGTAATTCTGTACTCACAGGGTGAACTGGGAAGCATTCCTGTCTCTTCAGTTACTGGAAGAGTTTATGTAGAATTGGTATTATTTTGTCCTTAAATGTGTAGTAGAATTAACCATTGAAATCATCTCAGACTGAAATTTTCTTTGTGAGAAGATTTTTAACTACGATTTAATTTCTTCATATATAGTTCTATTTAGGTTATCTGTTTCTTCTTGAGGGAACCACAATAGACTATACCTTTCAAAGATTTGTCAGTTCCATTCAAGTTGTCAAATTCATTGCCAAAGTTATTCATTCCTTTGTAATCATTGTAATATCTATTGAATCTGTAGTGATGTTAACTCTCATTCTTGATAATTGTAATTTATGTCTTCTTTTTTTTTTCTGTTCAGAATAGCTAGAGGCTTATCAATTCATTGATCTCAAGAAATCACCTTTTGCTTTCTTTGAATTTCTCTTTTATTTTTCTGTTTTCTACTTCTTTGATTGCTACTCTTATCTTTATCCTTTTATTAATACTTCACATACTTTCATTTTAATTAGGTTTTTTTCTCCTATTTTTTAAGGTGGAAGCTATGTCTTTGGTTTAAGATAGTTTTTATTTTCTTATATAGGTATTTACCACTATTATTTTTCCCATAAATGCTCTTTTAGTGGCATTCCACAAATTTTGATAGTGTTGTGCTTTCATTTTTATTCATTCAAAATAACTTCTAATTTCCTGTTTGATTTCTTCTTTGACCCTCAGGATATTTTAAAGTATTTTTCTTTTAAATATGAAAATATTTTAGGATTTTCAAATGCTTTTATTTATTGAAATGTAGTTGATTTACAATGTCATATTAGTTTCAGGTGTACAGCAAAGTGATTCAGTTATACATATTTTTTTTAAGATTCTTTTCCCTTATAGGTTATTATAAAATATTAAGTATAGTTCCCTGTGCTAAACAGTAGGTCCTTGTTGGTTATCTATTTTATATATAGTAGTGTGTATATGTTAATCCCAAACTCCTAATTTATCCCTCCTCCCCTTTCCCCTTTGGTAGCCATAAGTTTGTTTTCTATGTCTGTGGGTCTCTTCCTGTTTTGTAGATAAGTTCATTTGTATCATTTTTTAGACTCCACATATAAGTGATACCATATGATATTTATCTTTCTCTGTCTTACTTACTTCACTTAGTTATAAGTGAATAATCTCTAGGTCCATCCTTGTTGCCATAAATGGCATTATTTCATTCTTTTTTATAGCTGAGTAATATTTCATTGTGCATATATATATATATATATATATATATATATATACCACATCTTCTTTATCCATTCATCTGTTAAAGGACATTTAGGTTGCTTCCATGTCTCAGCTATTGTAATATGATTTTGATGTGCTTGTGAGACATGAGTTCAAGCTCCTTCTACTCTACCATCTTATCTACCATCTTAAAGTACTCTTTAATCAAATGTTTTGAGGTTTTATAATCTGAATTTTTGTCCCAAACTTGGACTATTTCGTAAATTTTACTACATTCAAACAACAAAAAGAACAATACTGCTCACTGTTTTTTTTTTAAATAATGTACTTATTGAAGGAAAAAATCAAATTTAAAAAGCTTATATTTTCACTATACAATGTATATACTCTTCTACAGTAAATTTTTATTCCACAATTTTTTTGTTAGAGCTATTTCCCTGAACATTATATGTGTGCACAGAAGCTAGAAAAAAATGAGACTCTCTTAATATTTGAATAAAAAAATAAAGAGCCATAGCAATAACAAAAACTTCTATCATTTTAATATTCATACAAAATTATGTTTTCTTTTTTATTCAAACTGAAAGGGAGCCAAAATCATTACTAGTTGTCAGAGATGAAAGAGAATCTTCAGTTAATAATCAGACACCAAGGCTAACAGAAGATGTAAATATTTCAGTGCTTTTAAGATATAGAAAAATGCATATAAGGGCACTCACTTTTGAAAATTATGACTGCAATATGCATTTCTCCCAAGCATAAACATAAAGTAATAGGAATCATAAAAAACATTGAAAATGTTAATGATGTATTAAGCTACTGTAAAGTAGAAAATAAGTGTTGAACTACATGACTTAAATATCCTTATTGTAAAGATACTTCAAAGTAGTGAAAACTAGATATAGAAAGAAAGTTTGATTAGAATTAAAAACTAAGACCCAAAGGGCACTTTTTTTAGTTGTTTGTATAAACAATTCAGATTAATATAAAATATTCAAGGGGTAATTAAATTTTCAAGTATAGAAACTCAATTGTTTTCCAACTGGATTGGTATACGTTTTCCAATATTTTGATATGGTTTTTAAGGTCTATTTTGTATGTCTTGTATTTTATTTTCTAAATGATGTATTTTTTAGTGCATGAACTGCATTAGGATTGATTTAGTTTAATTTGTATTATATATTGCTACGGCAATATCATACATATTAATTTTAATTATGGTAGAATTTTTTTTTTTTTTTTTTATGGTATGCGGGCCTCCCTCTGCTGCGGCCTCTCCCGTTGCGGAGCACAGGCTCCGGACGCGCAGGCCCAGCGGCCATGGCTCACGGGCCCAGCCACTCCGCGGCATGTGGGATCCTCCCAGACCGGGGCGCGAACCCGGTTCCCCTACATCGGCAGGCGGACGCGCAACCACTGCGCCACCAGGGAAGCCCAATGGTAGAATTTTAAAGCATAAATTTAAAAGTTTATACAAAAGCATATGTCTATGATTTCCAGTATATTAATGTCAAAGAAATATGGATAATTTGTATATTTCATTGAACCAGATTTTCTTTAACAAGTAATACATTGTCATGTGATATTAAATCCTAGAGATAAGAAAAGAAACATTAAATGGCAAACTAATAAATTAGCAAAGGGCTTCCCTGGTGGCACAGTGGTTAAGAATCCACCTGCCAATGCAGGGGACATGGGTTTGAGCCCTGGTCTGGGAAGATCCCACATGCCACGGAGCAGTTAAGCCTGTGTGCCACACTACTGAGCCTGTGCTCTAGAGCCCACAAGCCACAACTACTGAGCCCACGTGCCACAACTACTGAAGCCCATGGCCCTTGAGCCTATGTTCTGCAATAAGAGAAGCCACCACAATGAGAAGCCCATGCACTGCAACGAAGAGTAGCCCTCACTCACCACTAGAGAAAGCCTGCACGCAGTAACAAAGACCCAATTCAGCCAAAAATTAATTAATTAATAATAAAAAGAAATGAATTAGCAAAGCATAAATCTATTATTATAGATTATTATAGATTATTATAGATCATTTGAAGCTAGGTAATCAATTATCTTTCAATTTCTTTTGTTGTTGTTTGTTTTTGTTTTTGATTTTTTTTTTGGCCACACTGTGTGGCCCACTGTGTGGGATCTTAGTTCCCTGACCAGGGATCGAACCCAGACCCTTGGCAGTGAAATCCCAGAGTCCTAACCACTGGACTATGAGGAAATTCCCATATTATCTTTCAACTTCTTGATCAAAATAATATTCTTAGTAAATAAATTTTTTCTTCTACACACCCTTCATTACAACAAATAAGTGAGAAATACAAGAATATCTTTTAAATGTAAATAGATGAATAATTTGGGGATTAAAATAAGAACTTGTATTACTTTTCTCAGAAAGACTGAGGTCACATGATTGAGAATCCGTCAGAGGATGAGAAAATGTGATGATTAGGGGATTGTATCAGTACAGCATATTAGGGGTAAGACAGTCTAGCCAGAATGCAAAGCTCTCAAACATGGGAGAGTTTTTAAATGAGGGCTGAATGCAAAGGGAAGGTCTTAAGGGGAATTCTAGGCCACAGGACTGTGAAATGCAGAAAACTAGGCAATCTCATAGACATGGCTACAGTGAAAAGCCAAGTTCAACTGAAGATAAAAGCATAAAGAAAGCATTTCATCAATAAATTGATGATGTAGGGTATCTGTTTACCAGGGGATGGGATTCCATAGTCCAAACAAACTGAATTGGGAGACTTTTTTTACTTGGTGAAGTATTAATATTTTTAAATTAATGAGTAAATAAGCATATTAATAATATATAATCTCATTTAATTGTTAAACATCACTCTGAAGAAAATACTATTAAATCATCCCGATTTCAAAGATGAGAAAACTGGGCCTTAGAGATGTTATTAACTAACCCATCTAAGTTTGCATAACTAGTATATATAAGAGCCAAAACGGGCTTCCCTGGTGGCTCAGTGGTTGAGAGTCTGCCTGCCGATGCAGGGGACACGGGTTCGTGCCCCGGTCCGGGAAGATCCCACATGCCGCGGAGCGGCTGGGCCCGTGAGCCATGGCCGCTGGGCCTGCGCGTCCGGAGCCTGAGCTCCGCAACGGGAGAGGCCACAACAGTGAGAGGCCCGCGTACCGCAAAAAAAAAAAAAAAGAGCCAAAACTCATGACCTAAGTAATGTGACTTCAAAGTATGTCCCTTAAAGTCTGTGCTGTGTGGCTCCAGAACTGTGGTATGGGATAACCAATACCCCTTTGGCTTTCTCTGAACACTGTTTCTACAAGTGTAACCTAAGATCATATGAACATTATTGGCAACACCATCACACTGTTAATAAAAATGGAGCATACAATAAATCAAACATTCCTAAATATTTTTCTTTCCCATATGCCATAAGTTATATTTTTCTGAGTTTGTATTTTTTAAGCTCTCAACACAGGATTTCCATTTGTCTCTTTTTTACACTTTATTTTATTAGACCTCAGACATCATTCCAGACTGTCCTAAAAAATATTCTGTAAACAAATGCATCAATCCTTCCCAGACAAATTTTAAAACAGAATTTAAATAAACCTAGCAGAGTGTGAGACACTTTATAAAAACTTAAGAATGTAACACCATTTAAAGAGGTATTACAGAAGATGATGACACCATAACAAGTTATATCAAAAGGAAAGAATTATCAATTCATTGAGGCTTTTCTTAATTAAACAGTTACACATGTATCTTCTGAGTCACATATTGAATGGAGAGGGGGTAAATGCACAAGAAAAGGACCACAGGTTGTATGTGGGCTTGTATCTGTGGATTATAAATGAGAAATAAGTAATAACAGGAAAATGGTTATTTCTTTAAAACCAAAAAATGGCAAAAGGTCTTTCTTTGCCAATTGTTCACGGTAATATTAAAATAAAGGAGGAGGTATATGTATAGAGTCTTATGCTGTATAAATGTAAAACTGTTTTATTATATTAAGGAGTGCCTGCTCTAGTCATTAAAAGGATTAAACTGAATATGAGGTAAAGGAGTTTCCATAATATTAGCTCTGTTATTAGAACTAGTCTACTTTTGGAAGAAAATGAATCATCTCTTCTAGTGTTAAACTATATAATTTTCATGAACAGTGGTAAATTAAACAGGATTTTATTTTTATGTTATAAAATATACTAGCATCTTCATGCCCTGACTAATCCACTTGTGTCTTTTTGGCCCTTTTGGCATCACCAAATAAATAAAGGAATAAATGTAAATAAATAAATAAACAATCCTAACTTTATGTATAGTTTAAATTGTTTTGACAAATATTTATTCTCAATATCTACTGTGAGCCCACTCATCCATGTTTAAGGTACTTGGATAATTTAAAAAATAATTGGATATTTCGTAATAAATTATTGGCAACTGTCCACAAGTCAGTTACTGAATATATTTCTGAAACCTCTCCAACCAATTAGAGCATTCCATTGCATCCAAAAGGGCGCGAAGCCCGCTATTCAAAACAGAATTAAGGTATTCATTGTTGCTACTGTTACTATATAATTCAAGCAAAAAGTCTTGAAATATATTTGCCCAACCAGGAAACATGTGAAAATTATTTTGACTCTCTTCCCCCGGCAATATGCAAATTTAAAGAGAAATGTAGTTATCTTCTAGGTCATATTGATTGTTTTTGGCTTTCACTGACTCAAACAGGGTCAATCAATGTGGGATTTTACACTTTGCTAGAAACAGCTTCAGCAAAACATGTTATTATTAGCTTCATTTGAAATTATAATTTCAAAGCCACACTTTGCTGGAGCAGGAAGAGAGGCCAAGCAAAATAGAAACCATAAATGAGAAAGAGCCCAGTCATGGATTCAGGTGCCAGCAATTTACTCAGTTCATTGAATTCAGGTAGCCTGACCCCATTTTTGTGAATAATTTGATTTCCCTCACATACTCTTCATGAAGGAATGAGGTGATTATTTTAAAGGAATTTTAAATTGGGGAAATTCCTTTTTTTAACAGCTCATATACGAGTCCTAGAAATATTCATCACTGTTGAAAAAAATTTAGAATGTTCTCATTTGTGTTCTAACCCCCTCTATGAATATAAAATCACTGTTATTATCCCATATTATAATACTGAGAAGTCCTCTAATTTCTTTGTGCCTAGTGACCCTTGGTCAGTTGGTAATGAATGAATTTAGTCAATCTATATGATGCCTCTATCAAATACTTGGGACCCACGGACACAGTGCCTTTATCCCATACCCGTCCTCTTTCCTCCAGGTTAATTCAGGATCTGGGGTTTGTAAGACAACTTCTAGAAGTTATTATTTATGAAACATAGAGATACAAGTAAATTCTCAAAATTTTAATTCTGATTTTTTTTTTGTCCTGCAAGTACAAAATATACATATAACATAGTTAAAGTATGTGTATTTTATCTCAGTAAGGTAATAAGGGACACCCTTAAAGGAGAATTTACTTTGGACTTTTTTTCCATCCAATGATTATTGGATAACTAAACGCTCACCATCACATAGCTCTGTTGTGAGAGAGATAATGATTGCAATGTGTGTAGCATTAAAAATGGGGATGTTAACAGCTTTAGTAACAGTAATGGTGATGATAACAGCTTTTTTGTTGTTGTAGTTGTGTTGTGATTGCTACATTTTTTGAACTTGTATCAAAGATTTTATTTAATTTATTGATTAATGAAGAAACTGGTAAGAAATTACAACTTGTTTCTGTTCCCATTATTTTTAATGGGTATCTGTCTCAACTTCTCACTACCTTTCTATTTCCCCCACTGGATTTGGAGCCTTGGCTGATTCTCAAACCTACTTATCAATCTTTCTAAACTTGACATCATCTTCTCTTTGGGAAAAAACTAAAGTTCTTGCCTACTTAATTTTAAATGTTGCCTCCCTGAGAAATCTGGCTACTCTATCTCACCCATCAGATAGAGACCTTTTATATTTCAGCTACTGTCAATAGACCACGGTGCTTTTAGTTTCAGCTACTGTTAATAGATCAGTGTCCTATTCTTCAGTGGCCCCCTAATTTAGACTCCCACTAGGCACCTCATTCAGGTAAGCGCCATTTACCCATACAAATTCTTCTAGGTCCAATCTTAATAAGTTCTACTTCCCTTTGCTTTCCCATAAGTGTTTTGTGGACAGTCTGGTGTTCTCATGGTAGATTAAACACGAGGCTCAACAAGAAAGAGCACAGTGATAAAGAAGGTTCATCAGGCAGGCTCACTATTCTGAGTTACATGTTCTTCTGAGGATTCCTCAATACGTATATACCTCTAGTATGTTGCTAATCGAAAAGATATAGCCAAGCTTACCAATGAACGTAGATAACAAAAATCATTGTCATATTTACCCAAGCAACGCACAGGAATTGAATGTAACCTCTGGTTTAGGTTAACTAAAAATTGGGCAGTAAATTTTGTTCTCCTATTTAAAAATTGGACTTACTAAGTTGGCATAAAAGAAAGAAAACAACATGTGACCATTGTGTTTCCACCAATAGAAAAGGAGGGCAGTGAGAACCTTGGGGGGTGCAGGGGGAGCATTTACCTTTCTTGCTGATGTACCTGCATACAAGACACTCCCTCTAGCGTGGTTATTAATGTGAGGTCAGGGACAATACAAAAACGAAAGACACCATTAAACTTACAAAATCTTATGATATTTGATTGAATTCACGATTCCTCCAATATTTTAAATGTCCTGTAGTATCTGGCCATTGCCTATATGTTTAGCCTCATTTCATACCAATTTCCTATTTCCCTGCTTGCTCTTTACCCTTGATCGTCATGCTGTTTCTCTGAGTTCCTCAGAAGTACCAACAAATTTACCCCTGGACCTTACCAAGGAATACCCTTTTCCTGACTCTTTACCTAGTAAAATTATACTTTGGGTCTCAGCTTGAACAAGATCTCTTCAAAGAGGCCTTCTCTGACCCCTAAACTAAATTCTCTATCACACCTAGTTTGTTCGTTTTTCATAATCTTTCTCAGTTTCTTTTACCATTCATATATTTGTGTGACAATGTGTTTACTGCCTTCAGTGTTTGTCTCACTGAACTGGACTTGCTTAACAGTAAGGAATGCATTAGCTCATACAAAAGCAAGTCCAGAGGCAGGTCAGACTTCAAGGTTGTTTGACCCAGTAAAAACTCAGATTGTAGAATGACTGCTAGTACTTAACATTCCCTTGCTCATATTTTGCAGGAGAAAGAGAACCAGTTTGCAGAGACTTAGGACCAAGGAAAAATTTCCCTAAAAGATATCAGAAAACCCAACCTCACATTTTACTGGACAACATTGGATCACAAACTTATTCTTGAGCTGATCATTGAGAAGAGAGATGGGATTTATTCTTATCCAATCTGACCCACCCTTGGAATTGAGGTTAGGATCAAATTTCCCTGAGGTATAGACAGTGTAGGAGAGAAATACATACATAAACTAAGTAAGCATTCTGTTATGAAAAAGGAAGAGGAAATCAATACTGGATAAAAAACTAGCAATATCCACCATTACTGTATACAAAGAATTTGTTTATCTTGTTTAAACTGTATAATGTTGTCATCATGTTTGTTTGTAAAGTTTTAAAATGCCATGGTTCCCAATGTTTACTATTCAAGTTCAACAAATTTCATTTCAAGTACCTTGCAGGATGAGAATTTAGATGCATTTAGATGAACTTTTATACATAGCCAGAAGCATATTTCCCATTAACTATTAAAAACTTATTTTCAAAATCTGTGTCCTGCACACGAAGGTTGAACATAAATAATGCCTGGAGAAGCTGTTTCAATTCCTCACTCTGAAAAATTACAGTTTACCAAGGAATTAAGAGAATTGGAAATTACTTCTAGAAGAGGGAATTGGAAAATATGTCAAATCATGTAATAGTACAATTAAAACTTCATTAATGCTGCATAGGAGTTAGGTAGCCACATTGTGTCTAAGATAGTTAACTATAAAGCAGTAAGAACACAAGAATTTAGGGTAGAGAGGCTCAGTAGAAAAAAGTGCATATCTGTGCCTTGCCTGTTGTATCCCAAGATCACAGAAGCATAACAGTCAAAACTCCATCCGAAGATCCATTCACTAGGATCAGAGGGGTAGCACACAGAGATCTGCAGGATGTTGGGGTATAATGAAACATTAGAGGCTCAAATTCTGCCCTCAGGTCAGCCCAGCTCCAGGAGCCTGAGCTATCTTTGCAGCTGAGATTGTAGTGAGAGAGGAGAACCTATCCCAGAATGATAATTTAAAGTAAAATAAAATACCCACTCTAAAACAAGAAAGTCTATTAAAATCACCAATTTAGAATGCATTTGTATTTGAAATAATTAGTAGAGATGAGTCAAATTTCCTATGATACATGCATCTGACATCAGCAACTTCAAAGAAATACAACTAACTAAATTTGTAAGCAGAGGACCTATGCATGCATGGATACACACACATACACAACCACACAAACGTACTTGAATTTAGATCTATTGTAGAAAAAATTGAAAATCCTTTATCTTCAGCATATCAGCTCTAATTTCCAGAAACAAGCAGGATCGTGGTTTAATGTAATCCAGAGTAATTTGCATCACTACCATATTTTGCGTGCCTACTATATATCAGGTACTTACATAACCCAAGGGCTGCTATGCTAAATAGGTGCAGTTTGTGCACTGGCCACAGAGGCAAGGGAATCTGCACACCCTGGTGGGGACTGTACCTTCTAAAGAAGGATGCAGCCATCCAAAATTGGCACTTTTTCTAATTCATCCACCAAGAGTATGTTTCCTTTTTTTTTTTTTTTTTTTTGCAGTACGCGGGCCTCACACTGCTATGGCCTCTCCCGTTGCGGAGCACAGGCTCCGGACGCGCAGGCTCAGCGGCCATAGCTCACGGGCCCAGCCCCTCCTTGGCATGTGGGATCCTCCCGGACCGGGGCATGAACCCGCGTCCCCTGCATCGGCAGGCGGACTCTCAACCACTGCGCCACCAGGGAAGCCCAAGAGTATGTTTCTTATTCTAATTTTCACAACAGTGCTGTATGTGCTAAGAGCTGCACTGGTATTATCTTATTTGTTCCTGGCAACGAATTCTGCAGTGGTAGATGGTTATGAACTTCTTGTAACCTAAAGTATTCTGAGGAGATCATTCTTTAAATAGTCAAATAAAATAATATAAGCCAACCCTATCCCTCCTAACTGTGAGATCTCAAGTAGCCTCCCCAATATGTATTTGGATTCTAATATTTAGTTGGTATGATAATCTCTTGATTAGAATTTTGTGCAATACTTCTGGCTGCTTCTCTACCAATCCTGTGGCTACCATCTTCTCATGACATCACTTTACTCCACAGAAAATCCTGGCTTTTTCGCATGAATTCCCTAGGGCAGCAAAACGCATACAAGCTGTTAGTAACAGTATTCTAGGTTCTCTGAATATGAAAGAGAAATGACAAAAAACAACAGCAATAATTCAAAATTGAATATCAGGTATCAGTTACTACTCTCCCATAAGCCACTACTCATCACTGTCACAGAAAATTCATAACTGGCTATGAGGATCCATAGCCCTCGCCTGACACTATCATTTCAGTGATACATTTCTTCCAGCCAAAATCTTTTATCGAATTTCCTTTCTGATCCTCCCGCAAAAAACCTCTACTGGGGTCTACTAGGTTGCTCACCGTTTCTTAATTCTTTATTATACGGAATAATTCAAATTCTTGCTTTTCTCAATCTATTTCACTAAAACTAGATAGGGCCTACCCTTTCACAATCACTCTCCCCTGGGTTAAATTCCCCTGCTTTCCTGAAATGTAAAAGTGGCTTCAATTTTTTTATTTTGGGTAGCCACCTTTTCTTCTCTGATGCATACTCTCTACAAATGAGAAAACGGAGACTCTGCGAAATTGTGTAACTTATATGACATCACTTAGGCTTCAAAACCTACTGTCTTTTCGTTAATCACAGATTTGAAACCAATTTAGGAGACAAGAAGAGACCCTGTACCTGAACAGATCCTCATGCTAATATTCAGAGGAAAATTATTACACAGACTCTATACATTCAACACGATCAATATTACTGAGCACCAGCAGAGCTCAACTAAACAGCCAAAAACCTACAGTTACAAGTTTATACTAGAGGACACAGACATTGAACCAATAAACACACGAATAAATAGGCATTGTAATTAATGCTAAGTGCTATGAAAGGAAAGAACAAGACGCTATAAAGCAATAACAGGTAAGACCTATTTTAGAGTGCAATCAACTAATTTTTTCTATGTTCTTTGAAACACAATCTGAAATTCTTTCCTAGTCTTTTTTTTTTTTTTTTTTTTTGCGGTTCGCGGGCCTCTCACTGTTGTGGCCTCTCCCGCTGCGGAGCACAGGCTCCGGACGCGCAGGCTCAGCGGCCATGGCTCACGGGCCCAGCC